>NC_134361.1:41772715-41785559 GCF_048569485.1 Anomaloglossus baeobatrachus
TTGTTGGAAGGCTCGCAGGGCAAGATAGATTGCTCTGATTTCCAGAACATTGATCTGCAAGGTGGACTCTTCCTGAGTCCACGTCCCCTGAGCCCTGTGGTGGAGAAACACCGCTCCCCACCCTGATAGGCTCGCATCTGTCGTGACCACTGCCCAGGACGGGGGAAGGAACGACTTTCCCTGTGACAATGAGTTGGGGAGAAGCCACCAACGTAGAGAGTCCTTGGCAGTCTGAGAGAGGGAGACAGTCCTGTCGAGGGACGTCGATTTCCCATCCCATTGGCGCAGAATGTCCCATTGGAGAGGGCGCAGATGAAACTGCGCGAACGGGACTGCCTCCATTGCTGCTACCATCTTTCCTAGGAAATGCATGAGGCGCCTCAGTGAGTGCGACTGGCTCTGAAGGAGAGATTGCACTCCAGTCCGTAGCGAGCACTGCTTGTCCAGTGGAAGCCTCACTATCGCTGATAGAGTATGAAACTCCATGCCAAGATAAGTCAGAGATTGGGTCGGGGTTAGATGAGACTTTGGAAAGTTGATAATCCACCCGAAAGTCTGGAGAGTGTCTAGCGCCACCTTCAGACTGTGTTGGCATGCTTCTTGAGAGGATGCCTTTATAAGCAGGTCGTCTAGATACGGGATGACCGAGTGACCCTGCGAGTGCAGAACAGCTACTACTGCTGCCATGACTTTGGTGAAGACCCGGGGGGCTGTTGCCAGACCGAAGGGTAACGCTACGAACTGTAGGTGCTCGTCGTGTATGACGAAACGTAGGAAACGCTGATGCTCTGGTGCAATCGGCACGTGGAGATACGCATCTTTGATGTCTATTGATGCTAGAAAATCTCCCTGAGACATTGAGGCTATGACGGAGCGTAGGGATTCCATCCGGAACCTCCTGACTTTTACGTGTCTGTTGAGCAACTTCAGATCCAGGACGGGACGATACGATCCGTCCTTTTTTGGGACCACAAACAGATTGGAGTAAAAACCGTGACCCTGTTCCTGAAGAGGGACGGAGGTCACCACTCCTTCCGCCTTTAGAGCGGCCACCGCCTGCAACAGAGCATCGGCTCGGTCTGGTGGTGGAGAAGTTCGGAAGAAACGAGTTGGCGGACGAGAACTGAACTCTATCCTGTACCCGTGAGATAGAATATCTCTCACCCAACGGTCCTTGACGCTTGCTAGCCAAATGTCGCCAAAGTGGGACAGCCTCCCACCGACCGCGGGTGTGGGCATCGGAGACCGCAAGTCAGGAGGACGTCGTTTTGGCAACGGTTCCTCCGGCTGGTCTTTTTGGGCGTGACTGAGACCTCCAAGAATTTGAACGTCTCTGGTCCTTTTGAGTCTTTTTTGACGAGGCGAATTGGGACCTGCCCTGTCCTCGAAAGGACCGATAACCAGACTGACCCCTCCTCTGTTGGGGCTTGTTTTGTCTGTGTTGCGGTAAGGAAGAGTCCTTACCCTTGGAGTGTTTGATGATTTCATCCAAACGCTCTCCAAACAATCGGTCACGAGAAAAAGGCAAATTGGTTAAGCACTTCTTGGAATGAGAATCTGCTTTCCAATGTCTCAACCACAGAGCCCTACGCAAAACAACTGAGTTGGCTGACGCCACTGCCGTGCGGCTTGTAGCGTCCAGAACAGCATTAATCGCGTACGACGCGAATGCCGCCATTTGCGAGGTCAATGGTGCTACCTGCGGGGCAAATGCACGTGTGACTGAGTCGACTCGCGCAAGCCCGGCCGTGATAGCTTGGAGTGCCCATACGGCCGCAAAAGAAGGCGCTAATGACGCTCCAATCGCTTCATAGATGGATTTCAGCCAGAGCTCCATCTGCCTGTCAGTGGCATCTTTAAGTGCCGCTCCATCTTCAACAGCAACCAAGGATCTAGCTGCAAGCCTGGAAATTGGAGGATCCACTTTTGGACACTGGGTCCAACCCTTGACCACTTCAGAGGGAAAAGGGTAGCGTGTATCTTTAAGTCGTTTAGGAAAACGCCTTTCAGGATAAGCGTGGGGTTTCTGGATTGCGTCTCTGAAGTCAGCGTGGTCCAGAAAAGTGCTTAATGTACGCTTAGGGTATCTGAAATGGATTCTCTCGTGCTGCGAAGCTGACTCCTCTACAGGAGGAGCTGGTGGGGAAATATTCAACATCTTATTGATGTTAAATATAAGATCATTAACTATGGCGTCACCATCTGGTGTATCTAGATTGAGAGCGGTCCCAGGATCAGAATCCTGATCAGTTACGTCCGCCTCATCACCCATAGATTCATCCCGCTGGGATCCAGACCATTGAGATGAATGTGAAGGCCCGTCATAACGAGCCCGCTTAGGCTGCCCGGGGCCATCGTCCGAGTCAGAGTCTTCACCCTGAGGTGTAGATGCCCGTCCCGGAGCTAGGAGCTGAGGGGGACCAGGGGGCAATACATGCACAGTGTCCGTGGTCTGAAGTACAGGCCTAGCTCGCAATGTGTCAAGAATTTGTGACATAGTGAGAGACATTCTGTCAGCAAAAGCTGCAAACTCAGTTCCTGTCACCTGGACAGCATTCACAGGTGGTACACCCTGGGACACGTCCAGCAGAGGTCCCGACTGTGCAAGCGCCGCAGGGGCCGAGCACTGCACACAATGGGGGTCCGTGGAGCCTGCCGGTAGAAAAGTCCCACATGCGGTGCAGGAAGCATATAATGTCTGTGCCTTGGCACCCTTGCGTTTTACGGGCGACATGCTGCTGGCTCTCTGCATGTGAGAGAGTCTATAGCCAAAGGGCGACCAGCGCTATGTAATACTAAGTATTTGTAGCAACCAAATACTAAGAATACTACGAGCACAAGAGGGGGTGAGCCCTGAGGGCTGCTTACCGCCCGCTGAACAGCGGGTAAGAGGCTGCAGAATGCCTTGTCTGGGTCTCCCCGGCTCCCCTCTGCAGCTCAGCGTGTCAGCAAGAATGGCTGCCGGCTTATGTGGAGAGGGGCGGTCCGTGGGAGTTCCCAAACAAAAGTGCGGGAACAGTGTCCCCTCTGTGCTGACTGTGAGGGCTGGAGTATGTAAAAACGACTCCAGCCCTCAGCGCTGATGCACTGGCCAGCGTCCCGCCCCTCTCCTGACTGGCAGGTCTGGGGGCGGGAACGAACGAAAGCAGGCCGCAAAAGCCGGGGACTCGAGTTATCAGCGCGGCCGCCGTAAAAGCGCGGGCCGCGCTGAAGTCCCCGGCGCACTACAAGTGCCAGCCGCGCCGCTATTCCAGCGGCCGGCGCGACCGAGTCCTAGACGTGGGCAGCGTCCCGCCCCTCTCCTGACTGGCAGGTCTGGGGGCGGGAACGAACGGAAGCAGGCCGCAAAAGCCGGGGACTGTAGTTATCAGCGCGGCCGCCGTAAAAGCGCAGGCCGCGCTGAAGTCCCCGGCGCACTACAAGTGCCAGCCGTGCCGCAGCCCCAGCGGCCGGCGCGGCCGATTCCCATAAGTGTGCCTGCTTCAGCTAAGCTGAATGAGGCCATGGCACAGGCGCCGCAGCGCTGATGTCCCCCGGCGCACTACAACACCCAGCATGCTGCGGTGTGAGCGCCAAATGCACGGGGACACAGAGTACCTTAAGGAAGCAGGGCCATGTCCCTGATGTACTCCGCTCCATCCAGCATCTTCTCCAGGGGCTGTAGATGGAGCACGGTCTCAGTGCCTGGAGACCGGTAAATCCCACTTCACCCAGAGCCCTGTAAAAAGGGATGGGGAAGGAATCAGCATGTGGGCTCCTGCCGCCGTACCCGCAATGGGTACCTCAACCTTACAAACACCTCCGACATAAGTGGGGTGAGAAGGGAGCATGCTGGGAGTCTGTATAGACCCTCTTTTCTTCCATCCGACATAGTCAGCAGCTGCTGCTGACTAAAAACAATGGAGCTATGCGTGCGTGTCTGACCTCCTTGCGCACAAAGCTAAAACTGAGGAATCCGTACTCCTACGGGAGGGTGTATAGCCAGAAGGGGAGGGGCCTTACACTTTTAAGTGTAGTTCTTTGTGCGGCCTCCAGAGGCAGTAGCTATACACCCACTGTCACACTGTCTGGGTCTCCCAATTAGGAGCGAAAAAGAAAAAGGAATTGACTGGTGAGCTTGGGAACTTAAAAAGGCCTGGGCGTCCACGGATGACAACAGTGGTGGATGATCGCCACATACTTTCTTTGGTGAAGAAGAACCCGTTCACAACATCAACTGAAGTCCAGAACACTCTCAGTGAAGTAGGTGTATCTGTCTCTAAGTCAACAGTAAAGAGAAGACTCCATGAAAGTAAATACAAAGTCTTCACATCTAGATGCAAACCATTCATCAATTCCAAAAATAGACAGGCCAGAGTTAAATTTGCTGAAAAACACCTCATGAAGCCAGCTCAGTTCTGGAAAAGTATTCTATGGACAGATGAGACAAAGATCAACCTTGCGCAGGCAAGTGATTATGGGCGGGGCTGTGATTGTTATCAGCAAGTACCCGCCCATAATCTCGTGAGCGCGCAAACCTCTCCAGCGTCACACTGTGCTTCGTGTAGATGCTAGACTGTATGGGCTGCTTCCAGGTATGACATCCCTTTGTCACGTGATAGTATTTTGAACACGCCCCTATCACGTGACAAAGGGACGTCATCCCTGGAAGCAGCCCATACAGTCTAGCATCTACACTAAGCACAGTGTGACGCTGGAGAGGTTTGCGCGCTCACGAGATTATGGGCGGGTACTTGCTGATAACAATCACAGCCCCGCCCATAATCACTTGCCTGCGCACACGTCACCAGCAGTCACAGTGCTCAGTCCCGTGAGACTGGCACTGGGCATGCGTGGGGATGGCTAGAGCAGTGGGCGGCGTCCAAAAGTATGGAAATCAGCGATGGGGGCGGCATACAGGACCAGGGAGCAGAATAACGGCCATCAGGCTGCCCGCCCCCGTGTCTGATTTATAGAATCCGAAGCCAAAAAGGTACCTCTTTATAAACTCTTTTTTTTGGTCAGAAAGTGGGCACAATAATAACAGGGACCTTTCTAGAATGCAGCCCTGGAGCTGCAGAGGGGGAATCTGTGAGGTTTTAGGGGAAATTTCTGCTGACAGGTTCCCTTTAAGAAGGAGGAAACCCAGCGTTTGGTGATGTCCATGGGTTCCAGACTTAAGGCAGTGATTGCCTCCAAAGGATTCGCAACAAAATATTGAAAATAAAAATATTTTGTTTGGGTTTGGTTTATTTGTCCAATTACTTTTGACCTCCTAAAATGTGGAGTGCTTGTAAAGAAATGTGTACAATTCCTACAATTTCTATCAGATATTTTTGTTCAAACCTTCAAATTAAACGTTACAATCTGCACTTGAATTCTGTTGTAGAGGTTTCATTTCAAATCCAATGTGGTGGCATGCAGAGCCCAACTCGCCAAAATTGTGTCACTGTCCAAATATTTCTGGACCTAACTGTATATATATATATATATATAATGCAGTATAACTTGTGACGTAAAAAAATGCTTTCTTTTTTTTTTTTATTTCTTTTTTTTCTTGCCTTTTTAAATGGGGAGGGGGGGTAGATGTGCATAAAATAATTCCCCGGGAGAAAATTGCACAAAAATTAAAGCGTGACCCCTTGTTTTTTTTTTTTTTTAATTTTTATTTATTTCATAAATTAATAGTACACATGAGAATAAGGAACTTTGCTATATTTCTCATCAGACATATTTGCTTCTTTCTCAGCCAAAATTGATCAGTCATTATCAAAATTCTCAATTCTAACGTAAAATCTGTACAAACGTAGCACAAATTTAAGAGGAATTTGGCACAAATAGAAAATGGACTAAAAACGAGGCCAAAAATATTTACGTAATGAATCGGACCTTGTTTGTATACAGCACCTATGCAGACCTATGTATCTCCATGGCAACAGACCACAAACACTACAAGTGGGGGACGCTTGTTTGTGGCTCTTTTTTTTTTTTTGGGGGGGGGGGAATTTAGAATAAGAGGAACTTTCTTTATGCAACTTAATAAAAATGGATCTAATGAAAAAAAAAAAATCTATAGGGCACATAACGATAAGACTAGGATTGGAATGTTCGTGGTCTGTTGCCATGGAGACCTAATGCTTTACATAGGAGCAGGGCACTTTTTAACGGTTTTTAAGATTGGTTTGCTTCATATTCTACTTGGGATGTATCCGCAGGGAAAAAACAGCTTCTTCTTATTTCGTAGGTGAACTTGTTGGACTTCGGAGCCAGTCGATGGTTTGATGAGAAGTTTACGGACGAATATATTGAGGTAAATTGAATTTTCACCGCATGTTTCATGTACTTCATTGATGGATTTTTCATCCTTAGGGGAGGCAAAGTGGGCTTTTCTCAGGACCCCTGTATTTTAGGAGGCTCAGGATGGAGACCTCAGGATCCATCTAAAACCGCACATTATTTCGGAATTGAGTTGTTGTATTGCATGAGTTATTTTAAAGGGGGTTTCCACATCTTAGGCCATTCTACAACTTATCCACAGTACTTGCCATAAATGTCTGATAACTGCTGGACACCTATCTTCAGAGACCCCTGTACAGGCACCTGTAGGGTCCGCACCTATAAATCATTTATGGCTTTGGATAGATCATAAATGTCTAAGCTGAAAAAAGATCCTTTTTAGGCTATGTGCGCACAGTGCGTTTTTCGCGGCGTTTTTGCATGTTTTTCGGGTGCGTTTTTGGCCTCAAAACTGCAGGACTTTGCTTCCCCAGCAAAGTCTGAGTTTTCATTTTTGCTGTCCGCACACATCTGTTTTTTTCTTTTTCGCTCCTAATTGGGAGACCCAGACAATTGGGTGTATAGCTACTGCCTCCGGAGGCCGCACAAAGTACTACACTTAAAAGTGTAAGGCCCCTCCCCTTCTGGCTATACACCCCCCCGTGGGAGCACGGGTCCCTCAGTTTTTGCTTTGTGCGAAGGAGGTCAGACACGCACGCATAGCTCCACTGTTTAGTCAGCAGCAGCTGCTGACTATGTCGGATGGAAGAAAAGAGGGCCCATACAGGGCCCCCAGCATGCTCCCTTCTCACCCCACTTTCTGTCGGTGGTGCTTGTTAAGGTTGAGGTACCCATTGCGGGTACGGAGGCTGGAGCCCACATGCTGATTCCTTCCCCATCCCCATTAGGGCTCTGGGCGAAGTGGGATTTTACCGGTCTCCAGGCACTGAGACCGTGCTCCATCCGCAGCCCCTGGAGAAGCCGCTGGATATGGAGCTGAGTATCGTCAGGGACATGGCCCTGCTCCGTCAAGGTACTCTGTGTCCCCGTGCATACGCGCGCACACCGCAGCATTGCTGGGTGTGTTAGTGCGCCGGGGACAACAGCGCTGCTGCGCTTGTGCCATTTCCTCACTTCAGCTTAGCTGAGTGGGTAGACTCAGGGAGAACGGTCGCGCCGGCCGCTGGGACTGCGACGCGGCTGGGACTTGTGGTGCGCCGGGGACTTCCGCGCTGACCGTGCATATATCACGGCCGCGCTTATTACTACAGTCCCCGGCTTTTGCGGCCTAGTTCGTTCGTTCCCGCCTCCGCACCTGCCAGTCAGGAGGAGGCGGGACGCTGTACAGAGCATCAGCGCTGAGGGCTGGAGTCTTTTTTACATACTCCAGCCCTCACACCAGGCACAGTAGGACGCAGTTTCCCGCACTTTGTTTGTGGCACGCCCACGGTCCGCCCCTCTTCACAGAACGCCGGCAGCCATTCCTGCCTGCACGCTGAGCTGCAGAGGGGAGACGGGGAGACCCAGACACGGGATTCTACGGCCTCATACCCGCTGTTCAGCGGGCGGTAAGCAGCCCTCAAGGGCTCACCCCCACTTGTGCCGTTTGTATACTGAGTATTTTGTGTTTGCAAATACTTTGTACTGTACGGTCGCTGGTGATTCTCGGCTATATACCCTCCTAGATTACAAGGAGGCAACAGCATGTCGTCCGCAAAACGCAAGGGTGCTAAGGCACAGACATTATATGCTGCCTGTACCGCATGTGGGGCTGCTCTACCGGCAGGTTCCACTGACCCCCATTGTGTGCAGTGCTCGGCCCCTGTGGCACTTGCACAGCCGGGGCCTCTGCTGGACGTGACCCAGAGTGTACCACCTGTGAATGCTGTCCAGGTGACAGGAACGGAGTTTGCAGCTTTTGCTGACAGATTGTCTATGACCATGTCAAAGATTCTTGAAACATTGCAGTCTAGACCAGTAACTCAGACCATGGACACTGTGGCATCATTGCTCCCTGGTCCCCCTCAGCTGGAACACTTCCAAGCTCCGGGGGTGTCACATGCACCCCAGGGTGACGATTCTGACTCAGACAACAGTCCCAGACAACCTAAGCGGGCTCGTTATGAGGGGCCCTCAACTTCGTCTCACTGGTCAGGATCCCAGCGGGACGAATCTATGGGTGATGAGGCGGATGTAACTGATCAAGATTCTGATCCTGGGTCCGCTCTCAATCTGGATACTCCGGATGGTGACGCCATAGTGAATGATCTTATAGCGTCCATCAATAGGATGTTAGATATTTCTCCGCCAGCTCCTCCTGCGGAGGAGGCAGCTTCACAGCAGGAGAAATTCCATTTCAGATATCCCAAGCGTAAATTAAGCACTTTTCTGGACCACTCTGACTTTAGAGATGCAATCCAGAAACACCACGCTTATCCTGAGAAGCGGTTTTCTAAACGGCTTAAAGATACACGCTATCCTTTTCCCCCTGACGTGGTCAAGGGTTGGACCCAGTGTCCCAAGGTGGACCCTCCAATCTCCAGGCTTGCAGCTAGATCTTTAGTTGCAGTAGAAGATGGAGCGGCACTTAAAGATGCCACTGACAGACAGATGGAGCTCTGGCTGAAATCCATCTATGAAGCTATTGGAGCGTCGTTGGTGCCAGCTTTTGCAGCCGTATGGGCACTCCAAGCCATTTCAGCTGGGCTTATACAAGTCGACTCGGTCACACGTACATCTGCCCCGCAGGTGGCACCATTGACCTCTCAAATGTCTGCATTCGCGTCTTACGCGATTAATGCTGTCCTGGACTCTACGAGCCGTACGGCGGTGGCGTCAGCCAACTCCGTGGTTTTGCGCAGAGCATTGTGGTTGAGAGAATGGAAGGCAGATTCTGCTTCCAAGAAGTGCTTAACCAGTTTGCCTTTTTCTCGTGACCGATTGTTTGGGGAGCGTTTGGATGAAATCATTAAACACTCCAAGGGTAAGGACTCATCCTTACCTCAACACAGACAAAACAAGCCCCAACAAAGGAGGGGTCAGTCTGGTTTTCGGTCCTTTCGAGGCTCAGGCAGGTCCCAATTCTCCTCGTCCAAAAGGACTCAAAAGGATCAGAGAGGCTCAGATTCTTGGCGGACTCAGTCACGCCCAAAAAAGACAGCAGGAAGAACCGTTACCAAGACGGCTTCCTCATGACTTTCAGCCTCCTCTCTCCGCATCCTCGGTCGGTGGCAGGCTCTCCCGCTTTGGCGACATTTGGCTGTCACAGGTCAAAGACCGTTGGGTGAGGGACATTCTGTCTCACGGGTACAGGATAGAGTTCAGCTCTCGTCCTCCAACTCGTTTCTTCAGAACTTCCCCACCGCCCGACCGAGCCGATGCTCTGCTGCAGGCGGTGGTCGCTCTAAAGGCGGAAGGAGTGGTGACTTCCGTTCCTCTTCAGGAACAAGGTCACGGTTTTTACTCCAATCTGTTTGTGGTGCCAAAGAAGGACGGGTCCTTTCGGCCCGTCCTGGATCTAAAGTTGCTCAACAAACACGTAAAAACCAGGAGGTTCCGGATGGAATCTCTACGCTCCGTCATAGCCTCAATGTCTCAAGGAGATTTCTTAGCATCAATAGACATCAAAGATGCTTATCTTCACGTGCCGATTGCGCCAGAGCATCAGCGTTTTCTACGCTTCGTTATAGAAAGCGAACACCTGCAGTTCGTAGCGTTACCTTTCGGGCTGGCAACAGCCCCTCGGGTCTTCACCAAGGTCATGGCAGCAGTAGTAGCTGTCCTGCACTCGCAGGGTCACTCCGTGATCCCGTATTTGGACGATCTACTTATAAAGGCACCCTCTCAAGAGGCATGCCAACACAGTCTGGACGTGGCACTGAAGACTCTCCAGAGTTTCGGGTGGATTATCAACTTTTCAAAGTCAAATCTAACCCCGACCCAATCACTAACATATCTTGGCATGGAGTTTCATACTCTCTCAGCGATAGTGAAGCTTCCACTGGACAAGCAGTGCTCTCTGCAAACAGGGGTGCAATCTCTCCTGCAGAACCAGTCCCACTCCTTGAGGCGCCTCATGCATTTCCTAGGGAAGATGGTAGCAGCAATGGAAGCAGTCCCTTTCGCGCAGTTTCATCTGCGCCCTCTACAATGGGACATTCTCCGCCAATGGGACGGGAAGTCGACGTCCCTCGACAGGGATGTCTCCCTCTCTCAGGCAGCCAAGGACTCTCTCCGATGGTGGCTTCTTCCCACCTCATTGTCAAAAGGAAAGTCGTTCCTACCCCCATCCTGGGCGGTGGTCACGACAGATGCGAGCCTATCAGGGTGGGGAGCAGTGTTTCTTCACCACAGGGCTCAGGGTACGTGGACTCAGAGAGAGTCCACCCTTCAGATCAATGTTCTGGAAATCAGAGCAGTCTATCTTGCTCTGCGAGCCTTCCAACAGTGGCTGGAGGGCAAGCAGATCCGGATTCAGTCGGACAATTCCACAGCGGTGGCGTACATCAACCACCAAGGGGGAACACGCAGTCGGCAAGCCTTTCAAGAAGTCCGGCGGATTCTGACGTGGGTGGAAAACACAGCATCCACCATATCCGCAGTTCACATCCCAGGCGTGGAAAACTGGGAAGCAGACTTTCTCAGTCGCCAGGGCATGGACGCAGGAGAATGGTCCCTTCACCCGGACGTGTTTCAGGAGATCTGTCGCCGCTGGGGGATGCCGGACGTCAACCTGATGGCGTCACGGCACAACAGCAAGGTCCCGATTTTCATGGCACGGTCTCACGATCACCGAGCTCTGGCGGCAGACGCCTTAGTTCAGGATTGGTCGCAGTTCCGACTACCTTATGTGTTCCCACCTCTGGCATTGTTGCCCAGAGTGCTCCGCAAAATCAGGTCCGACTGCCGTTGCGCCATTCTCGTCGCTCCAGACTGGCCAAGGAGGTCGTGGTACCCGGATCTGTGGCATCTCACGGTAGGACAACCGTGGGCGCTACCAGGCCGTCCAGACTTGCTGTCTCAAGGGCCGTTTTTCCATCTGAATTCTGCGGCCCTGAACCTGACTGTGTGGCCATTGAGTCCTGGATCCTAGGGACCTCAGGTTTATCTCATGATGTTGTTGCCACCATGAGACAGGCTAGGAAACCATCCTCCGCCAAGATCTACCACAGAACGTGGAAGATATTCTTATCTTGGTGCTCTGCTCAGGGAGTTTCTCCCTGGCCATTTGCATTGCCTATTTTTCTTTCCTTCCTGCAGTCTGGGTTGGAAAAAGGTTTGTCGCTTAGCTCCCTTAAAGGACAAGTCTCTGCGCTATCCGTATTCTTTCAGAAGCGCCTGGCGCGACTTCCTAAGGTACGCACGTTCCTGCAAGGGGTTTGTCATATCGTTCCCCCTTACAAGCGGCCATTGGAACCCTGGGATCTGAACAAGGTTCTAATTGCTCTCCAGAAGCCACCTTTCGAGCCTATGAAGGAGATTTCCTTTTCTCGGCTTTCACAGAAAGTGGCTTTTCTGGTGGCGGTCACGTCTCTTCGGAGAGTGTCAGAGCTGGCGGCGTTATCTTGCAAATCTCCCTTCCTGGTGTTTCACCAAGACAAGGTAGTACTGCGTCCAATTCCAGAGTTTCTTCCCAAGGTGGTATCTTCCTTTCATCTCAATCAGGATATCACTTTACCATCTTTGTATCCGCATCCAGTTCACCAATTTGAAAAGGGTTTGCATCTGTTGGACCTGGTGAGAGCGCTCAGGATCTACATTTCCCGCACGGCGCCTCTGCGCCGTTCGGATGCACTCTTTATCCTGGTCGCTGGTCAGCATAAAGGGTTGCAAGCTTCCAAATCCACCCTTGCGCGGTGGATCAAGGAACCAATTCTTCACGCCTACCGTTCTGCTGGGCTTCCGACTCCTTCTGGACTGAAGGCCCATTCTACCAGAGCCGTGGGTGCGTCCTGGGCATTACGGCATCAGGCTACGGCTCAGCAGGTGTGCCAGGCGGCTACCTGGTCGAGTCTGCACACTTTTACCAAGCATTATCAGGTGCATACCTACGCTTCGGCGGATGCCAGCCTAGGTAGACAAGTCCTGCAGGCGGCGGTGGCCCACCTGTAAGAAAGGGCTGCCTGACAGCCCGATCACGAGGTATTCTTTTACCCACCCAGGGACTGCTTTTGGACGTCCCAATTGTCTGGGTCTCCCAATTAGGAGCGAAAAAGAAGAAGGGAATTTTGTTTACTTACCGTAAATTCCTTTTCTTCTAGCTCCAATTGGGAGACCCAGCACCCGCCCTGTTTTTTCTTAGGGTATTTGTTTTTTCGGGTGCACATGTTGTTCATGTTGATAAACAATATCGGAGAACGTAACTTATCGGATTGAATTTGTTTTTGAAACAGTTATTGGCTTTCCTCCTTCTTGCTTTTGCACTAAAACTGAGGGACCCGTGCTCCCACGGGGGGGTGTATAGCCAGAAGGGGAGGGGCCTTACACTTTTAAGTGCAGTACTTTGTGCGGCCTCCGGAGGCAGTAGCTATACACCCAATTGTCTGGGTCTCCCAATTGGAGCTAGAAGAAAAGGAATTTACGGTAAGTA
>NC_134361.1:41785759-41820759 GCF_048569485.1 Anomaloglossus baeobatrachus
TTTTCTCTCTCTTTTCGCTCTCTTTTCTCGCTCTCTTTTCTCGCTCTCTTTTCTCGCTCTCTTTTCTCGCTCTCTTTTCTCGCTCTCTTTTCTCGCTCTCTTTTCTCGCTCTCTTTTCTCGCTCTCTTTTCTCGCTCTCTTTTCTCGCTCTCTTTTCTCGCTCTCTTTTCTCGCTCTCTTTTCTCGCTCTCTTTTCTCGCTCTCTTTTCTCGCTCTCTTTTCTCGCTCTCTTTTCTCGCTCTCTTTTCTCGCTCTCTTTTCTCGCTCTCTTTTCTCGCTCTCTTTTCTCGCTCTCTTTTCTCGCTCTCTTTTCTCGCTCTCTTTTCTCGCTCTCTTTTCTCGCTCTCTTTTCTCGCTCTCTTTTCTCGCTCTCTTTTCTCGCTCTCTTTTCTCTCTTTTCTCGCTCTCTTTTCTCTCTTTTCTCGCTCTCTTTTCTCTCTTTTCTCGCTCTCTTTTCTCTCTTTTCTCGCTCTCTTTTCTCTCTCTTTTCCCTCTCTCTCTCTCTTTTCCCTCTCTCTCTCTCTTTTCCCTCTCTCTCTCTCTCTTTTCCCTCTCTCTCTCTCTCTTTTCCCTCTCTCTCTCTCTCTTTTCCCTCTCTCTCTCTCTCTTTTCCCTCTCTCTCTCTCTCTTTTCCCTCTCTCTCTCTCTCTTTTCCCTCTCTCTCTCTCTTTTCCCTCTCTCTCTCTCTTTTCCCTCTCTCTCTCTCTTTTCCCTCTCTCTCTCTCTTTTCCCTCTCTCTCTCTCTTTTCCCTCTCTCTCTCTTTTCTCTCTCTCTCTTTTCCCTCTCTCTCTCTTTTCTCTCTCTCTTTTCCCTCTCTCTCTCTCTTTTCTCTCTCTCGCTCTTTCTCTCTCTCGCTCTTCTCTCTCTCGCTCTCTCTCTCTCTCTCTCTCTCTCTTTTCCCTCTCTCTCTCGTGTCCCGAATTCCGCTCCTCATTGACATATATTGGCCGGATTCCGGATCGGAACTCGGACTTGCATGTCAACCCGACACTGATCCGCCGGACCCGGATTATTAGCAATCCGCTCAACTCTAGTATTATACCATTTTACTAGCGGATTAGTTCTTGTTTGTTGTGTATTATACCTACCACTATCTTCTTTATTTTTATACCCTGTTTCTTTGTCGCTCCATTGGGAGACCCAGACAATTGGGTGTATAGCTTCTGCCTCTGGAGGCCACACAAAGTATTACACTTTTAAAAAAGTGTAACCCCTCCCCTCTGCCTATACACCCTCCCGTGGATCACGGGCTCCTCAGTTTTATGCTTTGTGTGGAAGGAGGCACACATCTACTCATGCATTCTCATACATAGTTATGTCGGATGGAAGAAAAGAGGACCCCGATGGGGTCCCCGGCATGTTCCCTTCTCACCCCACTATGTCGGCGGTGTTGTTAAGGTTGAGGTACCCATTGCGGGTACGGAGGCTGGAGCCACATGCCGTCTCCTTCACCATCCCTTATGCGGCTCTGGGAGAAGTGGGATCCTAAGCGGTCATCCATGAGCTGGGACCGTGCTCCATTCGCAGCCCCCGGTGGAACCTGCCGGACCGGAGCTTCTTCACCCCCAGGGACCGGGCCCTGTAACTGGAAGGTACTCTGTGTCCCCATGTGGGGACTGTACAGAGAGGGTCGCACCTTATCCCCGGAAGCCGCGGTAGTTCCGTCCATTGTCTTTTCGGCGGACTTCCGCGCCGACCGTGCCTGCTTGTCGGGCACGGCCTTAAATTTAGTCCCCGGCTTCGCCGTGGCCTAGTCGCGAAAAATCCCGCCCCCGAGCCTGCCTGTCAGGGGTTAGGGCGGGATTGCCGACATGACGTCGGCTTTGAGGGCTGGAGCATCCTGTATGTTTCCCTCCCCCCTCATTGACCACTGTGGGGACTCCAGATTCCCGCTCTTTGCTGGCGCCGCCCTCGGCTCCACACCCCCCCTGAGAGCTCCGGCGGCCATTTTTAGCATTCTGCCGGTGGATGCTACTCAGCAGCAAAGCTCTGCAGCTCCGGGGGATCCACGACAGGGAATCTGGAGGACACACTCCGCTCGTTAGCGGTTGATAAGCCACACCGGTCACGGTGCTGGTCCCCCTAGGGTGCCGGGATGGATATATATATATATATATATATATATATATATATATATATATATATATATATATATATATATAATGATAGATATATATATATCTGTTCGGAAAGGCTGTATACCCTTTTCCCATATACCCTCAGTGGTCACTCTCCTAAGAGACAACAGCATGTCGTCCACAAGGAGCAAAGCTACTAAGGCACAGATTTTTTTCGCGGCCTGTACCTCTTGTGGGGCTATGTTGCCTGCGGGATCCACCTACCCTCACTGTGATCAATGCTCGACTCCTGCCACGCTTGCTCAGCCGGAGCCTAAGGCACTTGTGGGCCCCTCGGCTCATGTACATCCCCCTGCTCCCACTGAACAGGCTGCAGGGACAGAGTCACCGTCGTTGGCCTCTTTCGCTGAGAAACTCTCTCAGTCACTTTCTCAGTCCGTTGCACAGTCTATGGACAAATGGTCATCTAAGCTCCTTGAAGCTTTGCAGTCCAGACCGGGCCCTTCACAGGCCCCGGCCCCTGTTAGTCTGTCTCTTCCAGGCCCTTCTCGGTCCGCGCCGCAGCGCGCTCCCAGGATAGCCTCTAGGTCCCAGGCGGAGGACTCCTGCCCGGACCGCAGCCCCAGACCGGCTAAGCGGCCTCGCTGGGACTCTTCCCCGGCCTCCTCACGCTGCTCTGGATCTCAGCTCGAGGACTCTCAGGACGACGAGGCGGACGGGGGAGCTCAGGGCTCTGACCCTGACTTCGCCCTTAACCTTGATACACCTGAGGGGGACGCCTTAGTAAATGATCTTATCTCGTCCATCAACCAGGTGTTGGATCTCACACCACCGCCGCCTCCTGCAGAGGAGTCAGCTTCTCAGCAGGAGAAACACCAATTCCGTTTCCCCAAACGTACGCGCAATATGTTTTTTGATCACTCTAACTTCAGGGACGCTGTCCAGAAGCCCAGAGCGGTTCCGGACAAGCGCTTTGCTAAACGGCTCACTGACACGCGTTACCCCTTTCCATCTGAAGTCGTTAAGGGTTGGGCTCACTCTCCCAAGGTGGATCCTCCAGTCTCTAGATTGGCTGCTAGGTCCGTTGTGTCTGTTGCCGATGGCTCATCCCTGAAGGATACCACTGACAGACGGATAGAGCTCTTGGTGAAGTCTATTTATGAGGCCACAGGCGCGTCTTTCGCCCCGGCCTTTGCGGCCGTGTGGGCTCTCCAAGCAATCTCGGCTTGTCTGACTGAGATTAATGCTGTCACACGGAATTCTGCTCCACATGTTTCTTCCTTGACCTCTCAGGCATCAGCATTTTCGTCCTACGCCATGAACGCCGTCCTGGACTCCGCTAGCCGTACGGCTGTAGCATCCGCTAACTCCGTGGCAGTCCGCAGGGCCATGTGGCTGCGCGAATGGAAAGCAGACTCTGCTTCCAAGAGGTTCTTAACTGGTTTGCCTTTTTCTGGCGACTTTTTGTTTGGCGAACGGTTGGATGAGATTATTAAGGAATCCTCGGGAAAGGACTCCTTCTTACCCCAGTCCAAACCTAAGAGACCTCAGCAGAGAAAAATCCAATCGAGGTTTCGGTCCTTTCGTCCCTCCGCCAAGTCCCAATCCTCTTCGACCAACCGGCCGGAGAAAGGCCAGAGGAACTCCTATGCGTGGCGGTCCAAGTCACGCCCCCAAAAGGCCGCAGGAGGCACTGCCTCCAAGACGGCCTCCTCATGACTCTCGGCCTCATCTAGCCACATCCTCAGTCGGTGGCAGGCTCTCCCGCTTTGGCGACGCCTGGTGGCCACACGTTCAAGACCGATGGGTGAGAGACATTCTGTCTCATGGTTACAGGATAGAGTTCAGCTCTTGACCTACGGCTCATTTCTTTCAGAACCTCCCCACCCCCCGCGCAGGCCGACGCACTTTTTCAGGCAGTGGACGCTCTAAAGATAGATGGAGTTGTGATTCCCGTTCCCCTTCAGGAATGTGGTCGCGGTTTTTACTCCAACTTGTTCGTGGTGCCAAAAAAGGACGGGTCATTCCGTCCCGTTCTGGACCTCAAGCTGCTCAACAGACATGTGAGAACCAGACGATTTCGGATGGAATCGCTCCGCTCGGTCATCGCCTCGATGTCACAAGGAGACTTCCTAGCATCGATCGACATCAAGGATGCTTATCTCCATGTGCCGATCGCACCCGAACATCAACGTTTCCTGCGTTTCGCCATCGGGGACGAACACCTCCAGTTCGTCGCATTGCCCTTCAGCCTGGCGACAGCCCCACGGGTTTTCACCAAAGTCATGGCATCCGTCGTGGCGGTCCTGCACTCTCAGGGCCACTCGGTGATCCCCTACTTGGACGATCTCCTAGTCAGGGCTCCTTCTCGGGTGGCGTGTCAACGAAGTCTTTCCGTCACTCTGGAGACTCTCCAGCAGTTCGGGTGGATCATCAATTTCCCGAAATCCAAGTTGACGCCGACCCAATCACTGACTTACCTCGGGATGGAGTTTCATACCCAGCCAGCGTTAGTCAAGCTACCGCGGGACAAACAGCTTTCTCTGCAAGCGGGGGTGCACTCACTTCTTCGGAGTCAGTCACACCCCTTAAGGCGCCTCATGCACTTCCTGGGGAAGATGGTTGCAGCTATGGAAGCAGTGCCGTTCGCGCAATTCCATCTACGGCCACTCCAATGGGACATTCTTCGCAAATGGGACAAGAGTTCGGCTTCCCTCGACAAGAACATCTCTCTTTCCCTTGCAACCAAAACATCACTTCAGTGGTGGCTCTTACCCACATCTCTGTCTCGGGGAAAATCCTTCCTACCTCCAACCTGGGCCGTGGTCACCACGGACGCAAGCCTGTCAGGTTGGGGAGCGGTTTTTCTCCACCACAGGGCTCAAGGAACCTGGAATCCAATAGAATCGTCCCTTCAGATCAATATCCTGGAGATAAGGGCAGTATATCTAGCCCTATTGGCTTTCCATCGGTGGCTGGAGGGCAGGCAGATCCGAATACAGTCGGACAACGCCACTGCCGTCGCGTACATCAACCACCAAGGCGGCACTCGCAGTCGTCAAGCCTTCCAGGAAGTCCTCCGAATTCTGCAGTGGGTGGAAGACACAGGCTCCACCATCTCCGCAGTTCACATCCCGGGCGTAGAAAACTGGGAAGCAGATTTTCTCAGTCGTCAGGGCATGGACGCGGGGGAATGGTCTCTTCACCCAGACGTGTTTCGAGAGATCTGTCGCCGCTGGGGAACGCCGGACGTCGACCTCATGGCGTCACGACACAACAACAAGGTCCCGGCCTTCATGGCTCGGTCTCAGGATCACAGAGCTCTGGCAGCGGACGCCTTGGTCCAGGATTGGTCGCAGTTTCGACTGCCATACGTGTTTCCCCCTCTGGCGATGCTGCCCAGGGTACTACGCAAGATCCGGTCCGAATGCCGTCGCGCCATTCTCGTCGCTCCAGACTGGCCGAGGCGGTCGTGGTATCCGGATCTGTGGCATCTCGCGGTGGGTCAACCGTGGGCACTTCCAGACCGCCCACACTTGCTGTCACAAGGCCCGTTTTTCCATCTGAGTTCTGTGGCCCTCAACCTGACTGTGAGGCCATTGAGTCCTGGCTCCTAGCGTCTTCAGGGTTATCTCAGGATGTCATTGCCACCATGAGACAAGCCAGGAAGCCAACGTCCGTCAAGATCTATTACAGGTCTTGGCAAATCTTCTTATCCTGGTGCTCTGATAACGGTTTTCCTCCGTGGCCGTTTGCCTTACCCACATTCCTTTCATTTCTACAATCTGGAATGGACAAGGGTTTGTCCCTCGGCTCTCTCAAGGGCCAAGTTTCGGCGCTCTCCGTGTTTTTACAAAAGCGTCTAGCCAGGCTTCCGCAGGTCCGCACGTTCCTGCAGGGGGTTTGCCACATGGTTCCACCTTACAAACGTCCGTTGGAACCTTGGGATCTTAACATGGTCCTGACGGCTCTTCAAAAGCCGCCTTTTGAGCCTCTGCGGGATGTCTCTCTCTCCCGTCTTTCCCAGAAGGTGGCCTTCCTGGTGGCAGTCACATCACTTCGGAGAGTGTCTGAGCTTGCAGCGCTGTCATGCAAAGCTCCCTTCCTGGTTTTTCACCAGGATAAGGTGGTTCTGCGTCCTGTCCCGGAATTTCTCCCTAAGGTGGTATCCCCTTTTCATCTAAATCAGGATATCTCCTTGCCTTCCTTTTGCCCTAATCCAATTCACCAGTGTGAAAAGGATTTGCACTCTTTGGATCTAGTGAGAGCACTCCGGCTCTACATGTCTCGCACGGCGCCCCTGCGCCGTTCAGATGCGCTATTTGTCCTTGTCGCTGGCCAGCGTAAGGGATCTCAGGCCTCCAAGTCAACCTTGGCTCGGTGGATCAAGGAACCGATTCTCGAGGCCTACCGTACTTCTGGGCTTCCGCTCCCTTCAGGGTTGAAAGCCCATTCTACCAGAGCCGTAGGTGCGTCCTGGGCATTGCGGCACCGGGCGACGGCTCAGCAGGTGTGTCAGGCAGCTACGTGGTCTAGTCTGCACACTTTCACGAAGCACTATCAAGTGCATACCTATGCTTCGGCAGACGCCAGTCTAGGTAGGCGAGTCCTCCAGGCGGCGGTTGCCCACCTGTAAGAGGGGGCCGTTTTCGGCTCTTTCTATTGAGGTATTGTTTTTTTTACCCACCCAGGGACTGCTCTTGGACGTCCCAATTGTCTGGGTCTCCCAATGGAGCGACAAAGAAAAAGGGAATTTTGATTACTTACCGTAAATTCCTTTTCTTCTAGCTCCTATTGGGAGACCCAGCACCCGCCCCTGTTCCCATCGGGCTGGTTGTTCTTTTGTGTACACATGTTGTTCATGTTGAATTGTTCTTTTGGTTCATGGTCTTCAGTTCTCCGAACATCCTTCGGATTGAATTTACCCTAGACCAATTTATACGTTTTCTCCTTCCTGCTTTTGCACCAAAACTGAGGAGCCCGTGATGCACGGGGGGGTGTATAGGCAGAGGGGAGGGGTTACACTTTTTTAAAAGTGTAATACTTTGTGTGGCCTCCAGAGGCAGAAGCTATACACCCAATTGTCTGGGTCTCCCAATAGGAGCTAGAAGAAAAGGAATTTACGGTAAGTAAACAAAATTCCCTTTTTTCCTGAAAATAAGCCCTAGTGGGATTTTGGGGGCTTTTTTGAGCATGATTAAAAAATAAGCCCCACTGAAAAAATCAGCCCTAGTTGTGGTTTCACAAGGAAGTGTCCAACCAGACAAAAAAAGCTGAAGACTACAGCAGGACTCTTCATCAAAGAAAGTAGACGCCAATTTACCCCCCCCTCCCCAAGAAAAAAAATAAAAGACAGAAAAATCGCACTCACCAGACCCTGAACTATTACAATTGGCAATTGGTGATGATGGATGGGCTCTCACACAGAGATCTGCGTCGCTGTTAGGTCCCTCACCGTTCCAGCTGCATTGCACTGCGGATCTTACAAACAGATCGGGTACTAGTATCCCTCCACGCAAGTGATACTGCTTCCAGTCACCAGGGGGAGCTACCACTGTAGAACACAGGGGGACCTGACAGTGATGCATATTTGTATGTGAGAGCCCATTCATTTGCCAACTCTTAATTGTTTGGGGTCTGGTAAGTGCGATTCTTTTAAGTGATGTCTGCTTTCTTTTGGGGGTAAACTTAGTAGTACATAGAAAATAATACATTTAAGCAGGTTTTTTACATCATTGTAAACATAATTTGTACCCTCCACTATAGGACGGGTTCTGCATCACGAGAACAGCGGATCAGATAAGAAAATGTGCATCTGATCCAGAAATAGGAGTAGCACAATTTGTTGATGTTCCAGAATGTGATGATTAGATTTGAATTAATGTTGATTTTTTATTTTTTTGTTCAAAAATTAAATGTGAATTGTTGTTAATGTAAAAATATAAGACATTTCTTGAAAATAAGCCCTAGCGCATCTTTCGGAGTCAAACATAACATGTGACCCTGTCTTATTTTCGGGGAAACACGGTAGTTGGATATTATACCTTTTCCCGGCTTCCTCAGTCTTGTCGCTGGGTTTTATACCTTTCCCCCGGCTTCTTCAGTCTTGTCGCTGGATATTATACCTTTGCCTCGGCTTCTTCAGCCTTGTCGTTGGGTTTTTTACCTTTTCCCCGGCTGCTTCAGACTTGTCGCTGGATATTATACCTTTTCCTTGGCTTCTTCAGTCTTGTCGCTGGATATTATACAATTTCCTCGGCTTCTTCAGCCTTGTCGTTGGGTTTCATACAATTTCCTCGGCTTCTTCAGCCTTGTCGTTGGGTTTTCTACCTTTTCCCCGGCTGCTTCAGTCTTGTTAGGTTTTATACCTTTTCTTCAGCTTTTTCAGTCTTGTCTCTGGATATTATACCTTTCCCCGGCTTCTTCAGTTGTGTTGCTGGATATTATACCTTTCCCCCGGCTTCTTCAGTCTTGTCGTTGGGTTTTATACCTTCCCCCCGGCTTCTTCAGTCTTGTCGCTGGATATTATACCTTTCTCCCGGCTGTTTCAGTCTTGTAGTTGGGTTTTCTACCTTCTCCCCGGCTTCTTCAGTTGTGTTGCTGGATATTATACCTTTCCCCCGGCTTCTTCCGTCTTGTCGTTGGGTTTTATACCTTCTCCCCGGCTTCTTCCGTCTTGTCGTTGGGTTTTCTACCTTCTCCCTGGCTTCTTCAGTCTTGTCGTTGGGTTTTATACCTTCTCCCTGGCTTCTTCCGTCTTGTCGTTGGGTTTTATACCTTCTCCCCGGCTTCTTCAGTCTTGTCGTTGGGTTTTATACCTTTCCCCCGGCTTCTTCAGTCTTGTCGCTGGATATTATACCTTTCTCCCGGCTGTTTCAGTCTTGTAGTTGGGTTTTCTACCTTCTCCCCGGCTTCTTCAGTCTTGTCTCTGGATATTATACCTTCTCCCGAGCTTCTTGAGTCTTGTCGTTGGGTTTTATACCTTTTCTTCTGCTTCTTCAGTCTTGTCGTTGGCTATTATACCGTTTCGCTCTCTGCTTTGTTCTTGCTGACCATGTACCTCTCGTGTAAGAAGATGTCTCGCTTATGTCGTTCTCCTGTAATGAAGATGTTTGTGTGGAGCAGAACTAATTGTTTTCACGCCACTTTAGTCAAACATCTCAGCGGCTCCGGCATCCCACAGGGGGAAGGGTTTACCCAGAGGAACCTGTCTGCTGGCACCGGTTACCCAAGAAGATGCCAGGCTCTGATTTACAAATGGTGTAGGGTCGATTTATATGAAACCTCTGGGGGTCATTGTTAACCTTTTCTTTCCTGTAGCTTTCTCATTGAGGCAGGGTTGTAACCGGCGCTGTCATTCAGGTCTTTACTATTCTTGGATCCTGGATATTGACAGTAATATTCGGCGACAGCTCTTCAGAGCGGTGACAGCCCAGACAGGAGCTGTCATATTGTCTCCGTCTCTGACTGTTCTCATTAGATCCTTTTATACCTATTGTGCGGCGCTCGGCTAATTATCCGTCGAACACTTTACTTACTGGAATTTAAATGAGAGCAGACGACGTATCCTGGTGACATGACACCGTCTTATTACACACGCAATGATTGCAGAGGTACTTAAGAAGGATAAGAGGAATCGCACAATGCAGAATATTAAGAAAAAAATGCTCAAGAATTTAAAAAAAAAAGCATATACACATCTTATAATGGATGGCATATTGTTAGGATAACCCAGTGTGATGCAGCGTATGGGACCCCCCAAGGACCTAGGAATTGAGGGGCTGCAGAGCTGCATTCTTCGGCCGCTGATATAGCGGTGAAGGGGTTAATCCTGGCCTCGTTGTTATGTGCACAACTAGAATAGGAGAGCTGCTCACGAGCCGGCCGGTATCTGTAGACATGGCGAAAAACACTCCTCCTATGCCTTTTGAACTCCAAATTAATAAAGTTTGTCTTACAAGCGCTCGGGAAATCAATACAGCACACACACTTAGTATGGTGTTCTCAAAGAATTCTCCTTTATTAGTACATGTGACCAGTTTATATAGGGTCACAGACAAAAGACAAGCCCTCTCTGATCTATGACCCAATAAGAGCAGTAGGGGCATGAACAGAAATGTGGCACTATCCTGCCTATTCAGTGTTAAGTTTAAGATGGATACTATAAGAGCAAATGGGTACTATAAGAGCAAAATGGATTCTGTTCTCTCACACAAGTTTCCCCAGCCGTGCCGTACAGTGAGGGGTTAATCCTGGCCATGCTCTTTTGTGCACCACTAGAAAAGGACAGATGCTCGCGAGCCAGCCGGTATCTGTGAACATGGCGAAGTATACGGGGCCTTTAGAGTGTGGGCAAAATACCCTCCTTCCATGCCTCTTGAACTCCAAATTAATAAGATTTGTCTTATGAGCGCTCGGGAAAGCAATACAGCACATGCTCAGTATGGTGTGTGCTGTATTGATTTCCCGAGCGCTCGTAAGACAAATCTTATTATTTCTTCTTTATTAGTACATGTGACCAGTTTTATATAGGGTCACAGACAAAAGACAAGTCTCCTCTGAACTGGGAAGTCTCCGCAGAAATATGAAGCTTCTCCACCCATGAGTGTAACCTGATAACCGTGACGTCAGAGTTAAGTATAAGATGGATACTATAAGAACAAAATGGATTCTGTTCTCTCACAAGAGTGTCCCCAGCCGTGCCATACAGTGAGGGGTGGGGTCTCTACTCCTGAGGAACGGTCAAGGGGGCGCAGGCCTACATCACTGCTTCTTCTAGCACCCCGGGACTCTCTTTATGAGATGGTAGTACCCCAGTAATCAGAGTGGGCAGAGATGTTCCACAATTCTGAAGATTGAGATATTCGGCATCTTCTGGTCACTGTCGTGAAGAAATGGCGTCTGTTGGATAAGTTCAGTTTTAGATGCACTTAACATTTTCATCTTCTATACAATAAAGAAAAGGGAGGGCAAAAAAAACCCCCAAAACTCAATTTTTCATGGGGGAAAGAATAGAAAACGTCTACTAGATACATGGTGAAATTCCCAAAACCTCATCCTTCTCACCTGCCATCATCTGTCACAGAAGAAGCTGGATGCCAGAGTCACATCAAGCGGTCTACTGGTCCCGCCGAAATGGACGGTTTTGGCAAATTTTCATTCAATCTATAGGGGCAGTTAGACAGTACCTACTGCAAAGAGAAATGTTTTTGACTTTCAGGCCTCTGAAGACCTTGGTTTTGTGAGGGGTAAAAGTGTTTTCTTACAGTACGGTAGTAGACTAGATAGGCAGGGTGGACTACTGGGAGCTACCTCTTCTAATCTCAGCACACCTGGTATCTCCAGTGTTAGATTAGATAAGGGGTGGGCAATTAATTTTCCCATGGGGCCGCATGAGAAAATGGGATTGGTTTAGAGGGGCGGACTAATATAATTAACTCAGTTCTACCCAGTATACTACATTACTACACCCCCTATATACTACACCTGTAATAAACTACACCACTATATACTACACCCCTATATACTACACCTGTAATATACTACATTACTACACCCCCTATATACTACACCTGTAATAAACTACACCACTATATACTACACCCCTATATACTACACCTGTAATATACTACATTACTAAACCCCCTATAAACTACACCTGTAATAAACTACATCACTACACTCCCCCATATACTACACCTGTAATAAACTACACCACTATATACTACACCTGTAATATACTACATCACTACACCCCCATATACACCTGTATTATACTACACCACTATATACTACACCTGTAATAAACTACACCACTATATACTACACCCCTATATACTACACCTGTAATATACTACATTACTACACCCCCTATATACTATACCTGTAATAAACTACATCACTACACTCCCCCATATACTACACCTGTAATAAACTACACCCCTATATACTACACCCCTATATACTACACCTGTAATATACTACATCACTACACCCCCTATATACTACACCTGTAATAAACTACACCCCCATATACACCTGTATTATACTACACCACTATATACTACACCTATAATATACTACATCACTACACCCCCCATATACTACACCTGTATTATACTACACCACTATATACTACACCTGTAATATACTACATCACTACACCCCCCATATACTACACCTGTAATATACTACACCACTATATACTACACCTGTAATATACTACATCACTACAGCCCCATATACTACACCTGTATTATACTACACCACTATATACTACACCTGTAATATACTACATCACTACAGCCCCCATATACTACACCTGTAATATACTACACCACTATATACTACACCTGTAATATACTACATCATTACACCCCATATACACCTGTAATATACTACATCACTACACCCCTATATACACCTGTAATATACTACATCACTACACCCCCATATACTACACCTGTAATATACTACATCATTACACCCCATATACACCTGTAATATACTACATCACTACACCCCCATATACTACACCTGTAATATACTACATCATTACACCCCATATACACCTGTAATATACTACATCACTACACCCCCCATATACTACACCTGTAATATACTACACCCCCATATACTACACCTGTAATATACTACATCATTACACCCCATGTACTACACCACAATATACTACACCCCCAGTATTAGTCACCAGTCCCCCCCCCTCCCCCATTGTCCCTCCTCAGGTTATTAGTCACTACTTACCTCTCCCTTCTTATTGTTCCCGTCCTCAGGCACCTCCGTACAGGCCCCCCACTGAGCTGCTCCTTCTCATGTATGATCTTCTCCGAGGGGCCCCCGCCGCTGCTTCTCTTCAAGCCCCCGCTCTGCCGCTTCTTCTCCTGTCCGGCGGTAACTTTTGAAATGACACACGCAGTGCAGTACTGACAACATCAGAGCGCGTGTCACAGAAAAAGGTGCCCGGCAGGGAACAGAGGAGAGATTCCTACGTTCCGCTGCCTACACTGTGCGGAGCTGCAGGATCTCTCCCTGCCCGGCAGGCTACAGCCCGGCTCCACTGCACCGGCTGAAGACGGGTGGGCCGGTCATAGAGAATGGGCGGGCCGTATGTGGCCCACGGGACACCCCTTGCCCAGGTCTGGATTAGATGGATAGAGTGGACAGCAGTGTGAGCAGTCTCTTCTTACTTTAGCACCCTAGTTTGTCCAGTATTAGATCAGATAGATATCGTGGACAGCAGTGTGAGCAGCCTCTTCTTACCTCAGAATCCCTGGTATCTCCAGTATATTAGATAGACAAGGTGAACAGCAGTGTGAGCAGTCTTTTCTTACCTCTGCACCATTGTGTTTCCAGTATTAGATCAGATAGGATCGACAGAAGTGTGAGCAGCCCCTTCTTACCACCAGTGCGCCATTATATACAGCATTCCAGAATACTGTATATAAGAGCCCAGGCTGCGCTGTATAACGTAAAAAACCACTTTTATAAAACTCACCTAAGGGGCGGTCCGGTCCGATGGGTGTCGCTACTGTCCGGTCCTGCGACTCCTCTCTGTCCTGCGACTCCTCTCTGTCCTGCGCCTCCTCTCTCTGTCCTGCGCCTCCTCTCTCAGTCCTGTGCCTCCTCTCTCTGTCCTGTGCCTCCTCTCTGTCCTGTGCCTCCTCTCTGTCCTGTGCCTCCTCTCTGTCCTGTGCCTCCTCTCTGTCCTGTGCCTCCTCTCTGTCCTGTGCCTCCTCTCTCAGTCCTGTGCCTCCTCTCTCAGTCCTGCGCCTCCTCTCTCAGTCCTGCGCCTCCTCTCTCTGTCCTGCGCCTCCTCTCTCTGTCCTGCGCCTCCTCTCTCTGTCCTGCGCCTCCTCTCTCTGTCCTGCGCCTCTTCTCTCTGTCCTGCGCCTCCTCTCTCTGTCCTGCGCCTCCTCTCTCTGTCCTGCGCCTCCTCTCTCTGTCCTGCGCCTCCTCTCTCTGTCCTGCTCCTCCTCTCTCTGTCCTGCGCCTCCTCTCTCTGTCCTGCGCGTCCTCTCTCTGTCCTGCGCGTCCTCTCTCTGTCCTGCGCCTCCTCTCTCTGTCCTGCGCCTCCTCTCTCTGTCCTGCGCCTCCTCTCTCTGTCCGGCGCCTCCTCTCTCTGTCCGGGCGCTCCTCTCTCAGTCCTGCGCCTCCTCTCTATTGCACCTCCTCTCTATTGCACCTCTTCTCTCAGTCCTGCGCCTCCTCTCTCTGTCCTGCGCCTCCTCTCTCTGTCCTGCGCCTCCCCTCTCTCTCTGCGCCCCGTCACCTCCCCTCTCTCTCTGCGCCCCGGCACCTCCCCTCTGCGCCCCGGCACCTCACCTCTGCGCCCCGGCACCTCCCCTCTGCGCCTCAGCACCTTCCCTCTGCGCCCAGGCACCTCCCCTCTGCTGCGATCTTCGTCCTCCTTCTACCCAGCCCAGTGGTGTGGATGACACGTCTACGTCATCCACACAGGCTGACACTGCAGTCCTGCGCAGACACACTTTTCTCTGCCCTGCTGAGGGAGGATCAAAGTACTGTAATGCACAGGCGCGAGGAAAGGTTACAGACCGTCTGCACATGTGCACTACAATGCTTTGATCTGCCTTGAGAAGGGCAGATCAAAGTGCGCCTGCGCATGGCCTCAGTGCCAGACTGTGTGGGTGACATAGGTTGCGTCATGTACACGGCCCTCAGAAGAAGGAGGACAGTGATCGCCGCAGAGAGGATGCACTGGACCGGAGACCAGAGACACCCATCGGACCGGACCGCCCCCTAGGTGAGTATTATAAAAGTGTTTTTTACGTTATACTAAGAGGCCTGGGCTCCTATATACCGTATTCTGGAATGATGTATATAAGAGCCCACTGGTGGTGGCTGCAGCTTATAGGCCCCAAAAGTGGTGACAGGTTCCCTTTTAAAGGGGTATTTAGAAGTTTGGAAGGTATTCCCTTACAATGGGACAGGGGATAACTTCTTGATTGCTGGAGGTCTGATTGCTGGGACCCCCAAAGATTCCGAACATATAGATGTCAGTCCATTGCTTTAATATTCTGGTTATAGGCCGCACTAATCTGATAATTAGTGAGGGTACATGACCTTTGGCTGTGCGTACTTAGCTGCTGTCTGCACATATCGTAGGGGACATCTTTAAGGCAATGTTCTGGCCGAGGGATGGCCACTTGCCCATGCTGAATGGCCAGAAGTATTGTCTGTTGGCTCTGACACTGTATGGCGGTTGTACATTTAGTCCCAGCTTTTCCTACCACAATGGCTGATGTCTGCGCCGCTCGGTACACGCCGTCCGTACAGCAGAGTGTTCAGACACCGGACAGGACATTGCTGTGTTATGTTTTCATTGTGATGTGTTCCCGAGCTGTGACACATTCAAGGCATTCTCATTCTCCAGGACCATTGTGAGTTTTGGGGATTTGGGTTAGAAGTGATGACTTGGTACATTGCAGATAACAGCACAGCAGATAGCACTTATAACCCAGCGTCCACTGCGGGAGCCGGGGAGCAAAGTCTGACAAGCAGGACATATAAGTCCCACCGTGATTGATTCACAGCAGCACCTAAATGTTTAAACAGAAGAAATCCGAATTGGCTGAACACTGCTGTTAAAGGCATTTAATGGCTGTGACGCACCATTGATGTCTCCCCAGTATAGAGCAGGATCAACTTCTGATCCTGGACAATGCACCCCAGGTACTACCTGTGAAGAAAATGTACATCACAGGTCATAAATGTGCGCGGCCTCTTCTTAACTCAGCACCCTGCTATCTCCAGTATTAGATCAGAGAGACAGGGTAGACAGCAGTGTGAGCAGCTTCTTCTTACCTCAGCACCCCTGCTATCTCCAGTATTAGATCAGAGAGACAGGGTGGACAGCAGTGTGAGCAGCTTCTTCTTACCTCAGCACCCCTGCTATATC
Source organism: Anomaloglossus baeobatrachus (assembly GCF_048569485.1). Lineage (NCBI taxonomy): Eukaryota > Metazoa > Chordata > Amphibia > Anura > Aromobatidae > Anomaloglossus > Anomaloglossus baeobatrachus. The sequence goes on from NC_134361.1 coordinate 41,801,775, forward strand.
CACTATTAGATCAGAGAGACAGGGTGGACAGCAGTGTGAGCAGCCTCTTCTTACTTCAGTACCCCTGCTATCTCCAGTATTCGATCAGAGAGACAGGGTGGACAGCAGTGTGAGCAGCCTCTTCTTACCTCAGCACCCCTGTTATCTCCAGTATTAGATTAGATAGATATGGTGGACAAGCAGTGTGAGCAGCCTCTTCTTACCTCAGCACCCCTGTTATCTCCAGTATTAAATCAAAGACAGGGTGGACAAGCAGTCTGAGCAGCCTCTTCTTACCTAAGCAGGCCTGGTATCTTCAGTATTAGATCAGATAGACATGGTGGATAGTAGTTTGAGCAGCCTCTTCTTACCTTATCTCCCTGTTATATCCAGTATGATCTCAGCACTCCTGGTATCTCAATCTACTATAGTAGATTAGATAAGCATGGTGGAAGCAGCCTCTTTTTACCACAGCACCCCCCAGAATCTCCAGTATTATATCAGATATACATGGTGGACAGCAGTGAGAGTAGCCTCTTCTTATATTAGCACTCCTGGTATCTAAAGTACGGTAGTAGATTAGATAGGCATGGTGGACAGCAGTTTGTGAGCCACCTCTTCTTGCCACAACACCCCTGGTATCTCCAGTGTTGGATAGGGTGGACAGCAGTGTAAGCAGCCTCTTCTTACCTCAGCACCCCTGGTATCTCCAGTGTTAGATAGGCTTGGTGAGCAGCCTCTTCTAACCTCTGCACTCCTAGTATCTCTAGTGTTAGATTAGATGGACAGGGTGGACAGCAGTGTGAGCAGCCTCTTCTTCCCTCAGCACTCCTGGTATCTCAAGTATTAGATTAGACAGACTGGGTGGACAGGAGTGTTAGCCGCACTGAGGGAAGACAAAATGGTCTAAGAATGAGGAAAACACACGAAGAGGAAATATCTAAAGTATTGGAATTGTGCTAATGATGACAGCAGGACTTTGCATACACCTAAAATCCAGCCTATATTACTGATGGGGACACTCCTGCAAAAGTGTGTGGGGGGGGCCTAACGTTCTATTTACTATTCTTTCACATCAGATTATTTTTATTAATATTTTTTCTCTGTTTTTATTTTGTTTGCTATTTTCAGGTGTTTGAAGAAGCTCACGTAGACGCTGTGATGATTTTAGGGGAGGCTTTCGCCTCGGAGGAGCCATTCAATTTTGGTACCCAAAACACAACCAAAAGGATCCATGACCTAATCCCGGTCATGCTAAAACACAGACTCACCCCCCCACCCGAGGAGACCTACTCCCTGCACCGCAAGATGGCCGGCTCCTTCCTCATCTGCGCCAAGCTGCAGGCGACCATCCCCTGTAAGGAGCTCTTCGACAGCACGTATAGTCAGTACTGGGCACAGCGAGGCCGAGAGGGGCACCGGTCACCGGCGGAATAATCCACTCCATAGTTTTTACTTGAACTACATGGGTAGTGTTTTTTTTATTTTTTGTCTTGTTTTTTTTTTACGTAATCCTTTTTTTGTTATTGTTATCCATACCAGCCGAGCGTGGACAGTTTTGCTCCCCGCTGTTCTGCTGGCTCATAAATGACAGTCTGCTTCCAAGACGTTGCGTTCTGGTGCCAAGTCTGTTCTTTTTCAGCTACCTTTGGTCTCAAGTGGAATTCCTCTCCTTAATGAGGAAGATTTAAAGTTTCAGGGTCCTACTTGCTCCATGAGCAATGTCCCGTCTGATCCGTATCTCAGCCGTTCCAGAAGCCTTCACTCTATTTTCTTTTATTAATTTTAGGGTTTTTTTGGCTGTTTATTGGTTTATTTTCAGTTTCTGTTTTTTAGCTGTTTATTGGTTTATTTTCGTTTTTATTTTTTTTTTTGGCTTTTTATTGGTTTATTTTCATTTGGGGTTTTTGGTTTTTTTTTTTGCTTTATATTGGTCTATTTTCCTTTTTTTTTAGTTTTTGGGCTTTTTTTGCTTTTTATTGCTTTATTTTCATTTTAGCTTTTTTGTCTTTTAGGTTTATTTTCATTATAGCTTTTTATTGGTTTTATTTTATTTTTTTTGGGGGGGGGAATTATATGCTATTCTCCTTTTTTTGGCTGTCTATTGGTTTATTTTTAGGTTTTTATGGCTTTTCATTGGTTTTATTTTCGTTTTAGGGTCTTTTTTTTTTTTCTTTTTATTGGTTTATTTTCATTTGGGAGTTTTTTTTGCTTTTTATTGGTCTATTTTCACTTTAGTTTTTGGTTGTTTTTTTTGCTTTTCATTGGTTTTTTTTTTAGCTTTTTTTTTGTCTTTTAGGTTTATTTTCATTTTAGATTTTTATTGCTTTATTTTCATTTATTTTATTTTTTTGGCTTTTTATTGGTTTTAGGCTCTGTGCGCACTAGACCAATTTACCCGCGGATTTGCCGCGGAAATTTCTTGAGAAATGTCTGCAATCTTTGTGCAGACATTTCCCAGCAAATTCTATGAGAAAAAAAAATAGCTGTGCGCACTGTGCGGATTTTTCTCAAGAAGTTTCCTTCAGAAGAATTTCTCGAGAAAATTTCTTGAGAAAATAACCATGTCCATTATTTCCGCTGGTACCCTGCGGATTTCGGCAGTACAGCCTGCAAAATCCGCAGGGAACCACCCGCGGGAAAATCGCGGCAAATCCGCATGCGGATTTGGTGCGGATTTTTTCCGGAGGTCCGGAAATCTTTCACTCCCAGAAGTTTCTCAAGAAATTTTCTTGAGAAACTTCACATTTCTAGTGCGCACAGAGCCTTAGTTGTTTTTTAGGGGGGGGGGCTTTATTGGTTTAGTTCCGTTTTTTTTCCTTTTTTTGGCTGTTTATTGGTTTCATTTTGGTTTTAGGTTTTTATGGCTTTTCATTGGTTTTATTTTCGTTTTTTTTTTTTTTGCTTTTTATTGGTTTATTTTCATGTTAGCTTCTTTTTCTTGTTTTTTTTCATTTTAGTTTTTATTAGTCTATTTTCATTTTATTTCTTTGGCTTTATATTGGTTTGTTTCTCGCTTTTATGTCTTTTCAGTTTATTTTCATTTTCGCTTTATGGCTTTTTATTGATTTATTTTCATTTCAGTTTTTTTTGCTCTTTATTGGTTTATTTTCATTTTTTTGTTTTTGGGGGGGGGGCTTTGTTGGTTTATTTTTGTTTTCCGTTTTTTGGTTGGTTGTTCTCGTTTTAGGGTTTTTTTTGCTTTTCATTCGTTTTATTTTTGTCTTTAGCTTTTTTTTTCATTTTAGGATTTTTTTGGGGGGGGGTTGCTTTTTATTGGTTTATTTTCGTTTTCCATTTTTTGACACTTTATTGGTTTATTTTTGTTTTTAGTTCTTTTGCTTTTCATTCGTTTATTTCCGTTTTTAGCTTTTTTTTCTGTTTTTTATTGGTTTATTTTCACTTTAATGTGTCTTTGCTATTTATTGGTTTATTTTGGGGGGTTTTTGGCTTTCTATTGGTTTATTTCAGGTTTTGTTTTGGGTTTTGTTTTTTTTTTTGTTTTATTTTATGCCTTTAGCTTTTTTTTCTCTCTTGGAAAACTCAAAATTATGGGTTGACTTTCACCGACTTGTCTTTGGGATGTTTTAATTAATCGTTTAATCCGTTCTTCGGCCTCCTTTTTTGAAGCTGCCTCGTTTGTTCGGAAAGATAGGATTCCCTGTGAAATTTTCCCTGTTGACAGAAAGACCCCGGGAACAATGCGAAATAGGTCAAGCAGGTTCCAGGCGCTGATATGTCTCCAGAAAAGCAGATCACAGCTTATATTTCTTCAGCCAGAATATACAATGAAGATTAAAGAAGTAAATGGCTGCCAGAGCGCGCCTCCCAGGAAGAGACTGGTGCCAAACCTCGCATATTGCAGACCTCTCCTCACCCACGCTCATCGCCGCTGACAAGCCCACCCCCATTTGGCATTGTGCAGACCTCTCCTAGTTGCCTTCAAAGGACCACTAATCCCTCGCCGCTTTTATACGAGACTGAAAGTAATAAAATACACAAAAATATACTCAGAACTCAACATATTTAGTTGGGGACAGTATTTTTTTTTCTTGCATGTGTTTTAGGGCTAAATACATTTTTGCAATTGGATATCATTAAATATTTTGCACCATTTGACCTCAACAGACCATTTGTTTTCCTGCACATTGCTGGTTGCAGAATGAGTTTACTGAGAATCGGTCAGTGAGCGCATTCTGATGCAGTTTGTATGTTGAAAAAACAAACAACACAAAATGAGTTGAAGTTAGATCTGGTGAAAAGAGTAAAAGATAAGTTAAATTGTCACTAGCTCACTGACAGATTCTCTGTTGACTCATTTTAGCAGGGAAACAGTAAAATTATTAGCTCACTGACAGATTCTCGTTAACTCATTTCAACAGCCAGTAATGTGCAGGAATAAAGAGAGGCCTGTAAAAGGGGATTTTGTTTTAACAAAGCCCAATTGCGAAAATTGTCCAAAAAAAAAAAAAGCTCCCCACCTTCCCCCTTAAGATTTCCAGGAAGGAACTGCTCTGTAATTGCAGGTAAACCTGAAAATTCTGTTCATTTCAACAAAATAACCGCCGCCTGTGAGTGTAACACATCAATTACTTGGCGATATTATTGCGCCCATAGGTTAGGGCTACACGGCAGCTTGTGGGCATATGGAAAGTGACAATTTGTGCCTGCAGGGGGCAGTGTGCGCAGCCACACATTGCACTATAGTCCAGGACATGCTGTGCTTTGTTGTGCCCCATTTTCTGTGTCCCTCTTTTTCTCTTTTCTTTTTTCCCCTTTTTTACCCCCCTTTTTTCTCCCCCCTTTTTTCTCCCCCTTTCCCTTCCTTTCCCCCCTTTTTTCCCCCTCCCCCCTCTTCCAGCCTCTTTTCCAACCCCTTCCTTCCCCCCTTTTCCAACCCCTCCCCTTTCCAACCCCCTTTCCCTCCTTTTCCCGTTCCCCCCCCTCTTCCCTTCCCCCCTCCCCCCCCCTTTTCACCTTCCCCCTCCTTTTCACACACCCCCCTTTTTTTACCTTCCCCCTCTTTCCGTCCCTCCCTCTTCTCCCCATCCACCCCACCCCCCTTCCCCCTTAAGATTTCCAGGAAGCAACTGTTCTGTAATTGCAGGTAAACCTGAAAATTCTGTTCATTTCAACAAAATAACCGCCGCCTGTGAGTGTAAAAGCATCAATTACTTTTTTCTCCCCCCCTTTTTTTCTCCCCCCCCCCTTTCTCCCCCCCTTTTTTCTCCCTCCCTTCTCCCCCCCTTTTCCCCCCTTTTTTTTCTCCCCCCTTTTTTTTCTCCCCCCTTTTTTTCTCCCCCTCCCTATTTTCCCCTCCCCCCTCTTCCAACCCCCTTCCCCTCCCCCCCTTTCCAACCCCCTTTCCCCCCCCTTTCCAACCCCTTCCCCCACCCCTTTCCAACCCCTTCCCCCCCTTCCTTTCCAACCCCTTCCCCCCCCCTTTTCCACCCCACCTTTCCAACCCCTTCCCCCCTTCCTTTCCAACCCCATTCCCCCCCCTTTTCCACCCCACCTTTCCAACCCCTTCCCCCCTTTTCCACCCCTCCCCGTTGCAACCCCCTTCCCTCCTTTTTCCCTTTCCCTACTTTTTCCTTTCCCTCCTCCCCCCCCCTCTTTCCTCCCCCCTTTTCACCGTCCCCCCTCTTTCCCTCCCCCCTCTTTCCCTCCCCCCTCTTTCCCTCCCCCCTCTTTCCCTCCCCCCTCTTTCCGTCCCCCCTCTTTCCCTCCCCCCTCTTTCCGTCCCCCCTCTTTCCGTCCCCCCTCTTTCCGTCCCCCCTCTTTCCGTCCCCCCTCTATCCCTCCCCCCCTCTTTCCCTCCCCCCCTCTTTCCCTCCCCCCCTTTTTTTTTTTTTTCTTTTCTTTTTTTCTTTTTCTCTTCCCTGGAAGCTTGTCCTATAGGATGTAGTATACAGCATCTTATGGATGCAGCGTACAACATGTAGTATGGACCACCGGAGTAAAAAAAAATATCTATGCTGAACTGGGCCATTTTTTCACATTCTTTTTTGCACTGCCGGATCTGTGCCATTGACTTCAGAAATGAATCCACACTCTTGGCTAACCCTCCCTTTCCTTGGAGCAGCGCCCCCCTGTCTATGGGCCATGTTTGGTATTGCAGCTTAGTTTATTGGCTGCACCTTCTGCTAATAGTAGTTGATCCGACAACACATTCTCTCCTTCACGTGGAACAATCACCATCTTCCCCCTCCCATGAAGAAGCCACGTTATTTACTATGTGGATGTCCACTAATTAAATAATTTATACACATTTGTTATTTTCTGATCTTTTTTTATAATGAGGTAGTGACGAGGATGTGCAGGGTGGGTTTTTAGCAAACCTAATTATGCAAAATTACGTCAATGCTCCTCTCGGAGGTTTATTGATATGGGCGCCCCTGGAAAGATGGACACATTAAGCTGTCGGTCAGTGAGAGCCATACTGGTGGCATTGCTGCAGTGGAGGTAAATAGATCAGATATCACGTGGAGCAGCAGAGCTGGGAATGCTGGAGCAGCAGAGCTGGGAATGCTGGAGCAGCAGAGCTGGGAATGCTGGAGCAGCAGAGCTGGGAATGCTGGAGCAGCAGAGGTGGGAATGCTGGAGCAGCAGAGCTGGGAATGCTGGAGCAGCAGAGCTGGGAATGCTGGAGCAGCAGAGCTGGGAATGCTGGAGCAGCAGAGCTGGGAATGCTGGAGCAGCAGAGCTGGGAATGCTGGACGGCGCAGGGAACAATCAAGGATCAGGAGAGTTGGATGTGCAAAAGTGCACCTTGGAACAGTAGAGGTGTGTAGACGAGTATGTGGATAGCATCTGGGAACAGCGGAGCGGCGTCAGCAAGCACCCGGTAGTAGCAGAGCCGGACGTGCAGACTGGGTTTTGGAAAAGCAGATCTAAGACAGAAGTCGGGCACCAGGTTGTAGCAGAGCTGGAAGTGCAGAAAGCCTTTTTAACACTAGAGTCATGTTGGTAGAAGGTGCTTTGATGTAGTAGAGAAGTGTTAGTCAAAAAGCACACTGCAGCAGAGCCCAGCTACTCGTATAGCAGAGCTGGGTTTATTAGCTGAGAACTTTATGGACACAAATGAGAGCAGCATGTGCACACTGCCTGAATACTCCCATGCGCACCCTGCCTGAATACTCCCATGCGCACCCTGCCTGAATACTCCCATGCGCACGCTGCCTGAATACTCCAATGTGCACCCTGCCTGAATACTCCCATGCGCACCCTGCCTGAATACTCCCGTGCGTACCCTGCCTGAATACTCCCGTGCGCACCCTGCCTGAATACTCCCGTGCGCACCCTGCCTGAATACTCCCATGCGCACACTGCCTGAATACTCCCATGCGCACACTGCCTGAATACTCCCATGCGCACACTGCCTGAATACTCCCATGCGCACACTGCCTGAATACTCCCGTGCGCACCCTGCCTGAATACTCCCGTGCGCACCCTGCCTGAATACTCTCGTGCGCACACTGCTTGAATACTCCCGTTGCGCACGCTGCCTGAATACTCCCATGCGCACCCTGCCTGAATACTCCCGTGTGCACCCTGCCTTAGTACTCCCGTGCGCACCCTGCCTGAGTACTCCCGTGTGCACCCTGCCTTAGTACTCCCGTGTGCACCCTGCCTGAATACTCCCATGCGCACACTGCCTGAATACTCCCATGCACACACTGCCTGAATACTCCCGTGCGCACCCTGCCTGAATACTCCCATGCGCACACTGCCTGAATACTCCCATGCACACACTGCCTGAATACTCCCGTGTGCACCCTGCCTGAATACTCCCATGCGCACACTGCCTGAATACTCCCATGCGCACACTGCCTGAATACTCCCATGCGCACCCTGCCTGAATTCTCCCATGCGCACCCTGCCTGAATACTCCCATGCCTACACTGCCTGAATACTCCCGTGTGCACCCTGCCTGAGTACTCCCGTGTGCACCCTGCCTGAATACTCCCGTGCGCGCACTGCCTGAATACTCCCGTGCGCACCCTGCCTGAGTACTCCCGTGTGCACCCTGCCTGAGTACTCCCGTGTGCACCCTGCCTGAATACTCCCGTGCGCACCCTGCCTGAGTACTCCCGTGTGCACCCTGCCTGAGTACTCCCGTGTGCACCCTGCCTGAATACTCCCGTGCGCACCCTGCCTGAGTACTCCCGTGTGCACCCTGCCTGAGTACTCCCGTGTGCACACTGCCTGAGTACTCCCGTGTGCACCCTGCCTGAATACTCCCATGCGCACCCTGCCTGAGTACTCCCGTGTGCACCCTGCCTGAGTACTCCCGTGTGCACCCTGCCTGAGTACTCCCGTGTGCACCCTGCCTGAGTACTCCCGTGTGCACCCTGCCTGAGTACTCCCGTGTGCACCCTGCCTGAGTACTCCCGTGTGCACACTGCCTGAGTACTCCCGTGTGCACCCTGCCTGAATACTCCCATGCGCACCCTGCCTGAGTACTCCCGTGTGCACCCTGCCTGAGTACTCCCGTGTGCACCCTGCCTGAGTACTCCCGTGTGCACCCTGCCTGAGTACTCCCGTGTGCACCCTGCCTGAGTACTCCCGTGTGCACACTGCCTGAGTACTCCCGTGTGCACCGTGCCTGAATACTCCCGTGCGCACCCTGCCTGAGTACTCCCGTGCGCACCCTGCCTGAATACTCCCGTGCGCACCCTGCCTGAATACTCATTTCGCAATCCTCTGAGTGCGTTAGTAAGAGGCTTAGGAAATGCCGTCAGAGATAACAACTATAGTCCCCCAACTCTCACAAGTGCATAGGGACGTTGTATGGACTGGCATTGGAAACAAGAACAGGTAACATTAGAATATTTATTCCAAATACCATAATTAATTTGCAAATTAACTCTTTAGGGTATGTGCACAAGACGTCTTGTTTAGACAGCGCCGCAGAGTTTTGTTTGTTTTTTTTATGCAAAACCGCTTTAGTAAATTTAAAGGGAATCTGTCACCAGGTTTTTGCCACCTAATCTGAGAGCAGCATAACATAGGGACAGAGATCCTGATTCCAGCGATGTATCACTTACTGGGCTGCTTAGTGCAGTTTTGATAAAATCACTGATTAATCAGCAGGAGATTATCATTACAGGACTACTTGGCGTGCTGCAGGTAGTCCAGCATATTCATGAGATCTGTATAACGGCTAGATCTGCAGCAGAGAAATCGGTGATTAATTCTGCTCCTCTCAGGTGGGAGATTCCCTTTTAAGGCCCAGTGCCCATTGGAAAATTTCTTAAGAAAAATCCGCACCCTCTGGCAGAATTCCGCACCCGCGGCAAAAACCGCACCAAAAACGCACCCAGATTTGAATGCGGTCTTGCCGCGGGTTTTTGTGTTTTTGACGCGGGTTGGTCCCTACGTTTTTTTTTTAACTATTATCTATGGCAAAAAACGCAGGTACTGCGGAAAAGAAGTGACATGCTACATCTTTTTTTTTTCTGCAGCAGAACCTGTAGGAAAAAACGCAGTTTGGATTTCCCAAAGATTTTGCTGGGGAAGGAATGCAGAAAGGTTATGAACAAAAACCGCACCTTTTTCTGCAGCAAAAAAACGCTGCAAATCGGCAGCAAAAAAACGCAGTGTGCACAGGGCCTTAGATGGTCCTTTTTTTTTTTTTTTAATTTTTATTTCCCCTAAAACTGCATTGCTGGTGCCTTTGCTACAATTTTTACCGGTGATACCAGAGTATTTTTTTTTTTTCTCTCCAATATTTTGATGTTTCCAAACCTTGGATCGGTTAAAAGAGGAGACATAAGACGTATTCTTCGCAAGTTTTCAGCTATATATTTTATTTTTATTTTTTTTTTGTTTTTTGTTTTTGTTTTTTGTAGAAGAGGCTTCTCTGCGGAATCCACCTAAGGAAAAAATAAATTTAAAAAATGTTGCGTTCACCTACCCTTTTTTATTGTGTTTTTTGGGGGGTTTTCTGATACAACGTTCCAAATTGCTGAGATAAAAAAAAAAATATCCAACTTGTAAAAGTGGAAAATTTTCCCAAACAGTTAGGCAACATTATTAAAAAAAAAAAAAAAATCAGTACTCATTCCCTCCTTACACAGTGATCCGGCGCTGACCGTTCTGCGGTGCGCCCAGTCTTTGGCTACAGCAGTCGCGTGCCGGTTGCGTGTTAACAATCAGTGGCTGCAGCGGTCACATGCCATACTACTGGTATGACCACTCTGAGATGGCAGCCTTTATGCCAATAATGCAGCATATGATCGGTGCAGCCACTGATTGACTGCAGCGGTCATGTACTATTGCATGTAAACATAAACCAGGGACACCTCCGAAGAGTTGGTGCTGGATCACGGACAGATAATGTTGGATAATCCTTTTAATGACTGCGTAAATGGAAACTGAACCGTCTTTGCCACTTATATGGGGAAGTGAGGAATTGGACAGGAAGAAATGCAATGTTATTAATAGAGAAAGATCTGACCGGAAGTATCATTTATATGAACCGGAAATCCTAAATAGAACATTCATAGAAGACGATGAGATCCCCGACCATTGGCCAATTTATCCATGGAAATCAACAGTAATTAATATTTGCATGGTAACCAAAAATGGTGATAGACCATATATAATGACCTAAAACCATGCAGAAATAGTGGACCTGGGAAAATCGCTACATAAACATGAGCCAGAAACGTATATAGACCATGCACTCACATAGGGAGGAATACTGAAAGGATAAAGGACCCTAATATGCTACACACTCACCTATATGAGACAACTAGAGTAGACCGGTAGGAATGGCACCGCCCCAACGTCCGTTTCGGCTGCAGAGCTTTCGTCAGGAGGGCACGGTCTATATCCGTTTTGGGGTGATTACTTTCTGCCTAACACTGGTGCTAATTATAATTTGGGTTTACCCTTTGGTATGGCGTCCCCTTTGTTTGTTTGTGTAACTTGCCACATTGTTTACTTGTCTAATAAAGTTCATCACTTGATTCAGTATATGGGTGTCTGATTGCATTCTTTTTCTTTCTGGATCAAATTTATCCATGCCGACAAGCGCGGATAATCATCATTTGGGATCTGAGCAGATTATGCTGATATAAAAATCATAGTTGTCGGCAGCACATTACCTTGTAAACATATGATGCGCTGCCGATAACATCAATTGTTGTGAATACATTTGGACTAGGTTTCAGATTGGGGCTCCCTCTTGTGGTCAGTGCTAGTAGTGAAGTTTGCTTACTGAATAGAAACCAGACAGCTGGGGATGATTGGCAATCAGGTTCTTCTGACTGAGCCTATATAACTTAGTAGTGTTCTCTTGTTCCTTGCCTGTGATCAATGTTGTCTCCTGTGTGCTAAGGACATTCTGAAACCAGCCCTTCGTTCTGTGTCTACCAGAACTCCTTTCAGATAAGTTTGGTCCTTGTACCTCCGCTGGTGGTTTCCACCTTCTGATTGTTTTTCTGTTTAGGTACTAAGGCTTATTCCTATTTTGCCTGTGTGGAGTTCTGTTTGGAGTTAGATTATTCCCTGCTGGGAATGTCTGTGTACCTTGCTCCATATTCTGCTATGTATTTTGTTTTGTCATGTTTGATAGTAATTTCAATCCCTCCACTATATTAGTGTTTGTTTGGATCCCAGTAACACCAGAGTACTGATATAGTGGGGGAGAGTCCGTGTGGGCTCAGTATTTTTCCATATCAGGCGTGTTGGTTCTTTTTCTAGGGTATTGCACGGCTGCAGACGGTGCTCTTTTCTGTCCTTTCCTATTTAGACCGTTTGGGCCTCATCTTTGCTGAATCTGTTTTCTACCTGTGTATTGTGTTTTCCTACATCACCGTAATCTTTATATGAGGGGGGCTATTTATATCTTTGGGGACTACCCCGAGGCAGATTAGCCTTTCCTGTATTTCTCTCTGTAGGACTAATTAGTTCTCCGGCTGTGTCGAGGCGACCAGGTCATTGTAGGCACATCCCACGGCTACTTCTAGTTGTGTGTTAGTGGTAGGTCTGCAGTTCGCTGAGATTCCAACCACTCTGGTACATTCTGGGTTTCCTAGTTTTTGTCCTTTTTCTGATCCTCCTCCGGTCACTGAATCATAACAAGCAATGCTCGTGTATGGGGACAGAGCGATCATATTAATCATTGTCTCTTCCACTTGGTTTAACAGGATTATTAAAGTAAATTGGATTGGTATGGCTGAGATGGACGGCTCGTCTGAGATGAGCATTAATAGGCATACGTCAGTGGGTGATGTGAGGGGAAATACTGGTTCTTATAGCGATGAGCTCAGTATGGAGTCTTGCAGGCACAATGGTCCATGGAAACAAAATGTGGAAATTTGGCTCTTAAACTATATTGCAAGTACCACTTAAAAGGTATGTACCTTTGATAAGTCTGTATCCAGCCCCTTACAAGCCTTGTAATATGACCAGAGATGAATAAAGGGGAAGACATGGTCCTAGAGCGTCCCCTTTTATAGACGTCAATCATAACTTCACAAGACTGCGATCATATGATTTGCATTAAAACATTGGGAAGGATGGAAGGTTTGCAATGTAAATCTCGTGAGTGGCATTTCACGGTACCAGACATGCTGGACATTATGTAACACAAGTGATGATCAAGCTCTAGATGTTCAGTTTATTCAGTGTTTTGGGGGTTTTTTTCTGCTTCAGGTTTCAAAAACCACCTGTATTTACAGGGGAGCTATAGTTCATGATGCCACCCGTGGTGTATGGTAATTGGGAGTACCGCCGCTGCCGTTGGGAGCACCCGGGGTGATGGAGTGGGGCAGCTAAGGTGTCGTCGCCCTCCACGGGTAGGGGAAGGCCCCGGGACTCGGTGGGATGCAGGGGTCACTCAGGTACTCACTCAGTCAATAAGCAGACGCTGACAACCGGGTAAACCAAATCTCTGGGTATCGCTGCCGCTTGAGGGGAGCATATCTGGGTCCCGTCCCCTATAGTGCTGCCTGGTGATCTGCCTCCTGGCACGAAGTTTAACTTCAACGTGATGGCCCAGTAGTCTGAAACTTGCCGGGCCCCACTCCCCACTGTGGCTAAGTGTGGGAGCTTGTTCTCAGGGCTCACGCTTGAGATTTTCTGGACCATTTTGTTGGAAGGCCCTATCCCCCTCGTTGCGCTAGTGCCCTGATTCTGGAGCGGGTGGGAACACATCATAAAGACTCTGTTCTCCTCAGGTGAATTGCCGGGTTGCCTGAAGCTTCTCCCCGACCTAGAGTCCGTGTACCCCGCCGTGCCTTCGGTCCCGGACCGGTGACAGTGCCAGGCTGCTGACCGTCCTCCTTGACAGGTCCAGGCACCTAGCCGCAATCCCCTGCGACCGGAGGTCCGACTCCTCTAGGCCCAAACCACCGTCTGCAACCTAGACAGCTTCTCTTGGGTGCCACCACTCCCAAGCTCCTCTCACTCCCTCGCTTCACTACCAACTCACTACACTCCTCACCTCCACTCCCTGAACCCCCAGGTGGGCGACTCTATTCCACTCAAGCCATCCACTGGTGAGTGTGGTGCAGGGTGTATCTAGGATTTGATTTGCTGTTGGAGGCAACACCATAAGATAGGGATCCAGAACCAAGAGGGACTTGGAATACTGCACGGAAGGGCAGTTTGTGCAGTACCCTGTGACGACCTGATAGTCCAGGGGCATCACACCTGTTTCACACGTTTTGCACAGACCGCGTTGAAGGTGCGTATGGCCATCCATGTTCCGTGACTTTGGCACACGTGTGTTCTCCATGTGCTATCCGTCATAGCATACGGAGAGCAGGAACTTTTTACTCACCTGTCCTCGGTGCTGTTGCTTCTGAGTTCTCGGTGCAGTGAATATTCATGAGCATAATGAGCGGGCCTAGAAGCAAGTGACAGCAGCGCCGGAGACAGATGAGTATAGAAAATCATTTAATTTCCAAGACACGTGTTTTTTCCGGTACGTGTTACATGGATCACATCAGTGTACGGGCCATGTGAAACCCTTGCTACTCAAGAAAAGCGGACTTGTCTCCGCGCGATACACATGGACACGAGTTTGCACCACGCGGACACACGTCCGTGAAAAAACACTGATGTGTGCACAGAACTATTGATTCTAATGGGTCTACGTATATCCTGTACGTATGAAAACGGACACCATGCGTACCGGAATCATGGACATGTGAAGGAGGTCTATGGCTGAGTCTTTTTTTTTTTTTGTGGCGTTTTTAGAGCAGACTCTCTCAAGCATTGTTTTGGAGGATTTTAGATCTCTTACCCCCCCCCCCCCAAAAAAAAACCCAACACACCCTTGCAGCTCTTCTGAGGTGGTCCACCCTGCTGTCAGACACGGCACACATTTCCAGTTTTCCGCAGCGGTCCACCCTGCTGTCAGATTGTTGGCCTCATGCCTGGTCGCTGCCTTGGGTTTCCCATACTTGCTGTGACTTCTTCTGGCCTTAAACCCTGTTGAGTGTGAATTTGTGAAATCTATACCTTCGTGTATTATTTAGGTTTTCGCTGTGATCCCGGTGTTGGGGGGCGTTGTTGGGGCCTTCTCCTTTGTGTACGTCTCGCAGCGGTGGAGGAGAGTGATGGAGGTTCTCAGACGCCTCGCTCCCTGGCAGGACTTAATGTGGCGCACAAAACCCTGCAGGGTAGTGGAGTTCACTTGGCGAGGGTCAGTGACCGAGGCACAATGGATTTACTGTAACCGGATTCCCAGAAGCTAACTTTATGAAAAGGTTTGAAAACCTATTTAACTGTAAGAAAGAAAAAGAACTGACTGAGCAAAGGGGAGCGCGGGGTCAGTGGTGACTCACAGGAGAATCTGCGCTCATTTACCGGCCATGCTGCAACGCTCCGCCACCAGCCTTGTGTCACCGCCGCCTACACCACCGGCTTGGAGGCTTCTTATCACTTTCGGCCTCTTATTCCCAAGATGTCCATAGACATTATAATACAGCAAACTCCAACTGTCCAGGGACAGGTTTTACTTCCAGACTAAGCCCAGTTTAATGAAAGGGTAACATGGCAAATCCCGGCCCAACCACTGAACCGGAGAAAAGCCTCAAGGTGCTCTGCAGAGGTGTGAAAATGGCCTGTTTTAACCATATATCAGTCTATGATGGTTGGGGATCTAGTCCCATGTATCAGTTACTGCCCCTTCCCTGCTCTAACAGACAGTGCCATTTTATCTCTCTGGCTGACACTACAGATCAGATCAGCCACATTACCAGTGGGGCTGATGTAAGACAAGCCTGCTCACACTGCTGTCACTATATCTAATCTAATCTGGAGATACCAGGGTGCTGAGATAAGATGCTGCTCACACTGCTGTCCACCATGTCTGTCCAATTTAAAACTGGAGATACTGCAGATGCTGAGGTAAGATGAGTCTGCTCATTCTGCTGTCCACCATGTCTATCTGATTTAATCTGGAGATACCAGGAGTGCCGAGGTAAGAAGAGGCTGCTTACATTCCTGTCCACCATGTCTATCTGATCTAATGCTTAATATCATGGTGCGGAGGTAAGAAGAGGCTGCTCACACTGCTGTCCGCCATATCAAGCATTAGATCAGATAGACATGGTGGACAGCAGTGTGAGCAGCCTCTTCTTACCTCCGCACCATGATATCAAGCATTAGATCAGATAGACATCATGGTGCGGAGGTAATAAGAGGCTGCTCACACTGCTGTCCGCCATGTGTATCTGATTTAATTTGGAGGTACCAGGAGTGCTGAGGTAAATAGAGGCTGCTTACACTGCTGTCCACCATGTCTATCTGATCTAATGCTTGACATAATGGTGCGTAGATAAGAAGAGGCTGCTTACATTCCTGTCCACTATGTCTATCTGATCTAATATGGGAGATACCAGGGTGTTGAGGTAAGAGGCTGCTCACACTGCGGTCCACCATGTCTGTCTAATCTAATACTTTATATAATGGTGCTCAGGTAAGAAGAGGCTGCTCACACTGCTGTCCATCATGTCTATTTGACATTATGTAGTGTAAGGCCCCTGTCACATTGCGCTTTTACTTACATTCAGTGGTCCCATCGGGGCATTGGTCCGAACCGCCCCTCCCCCACCCTGCAAAACGTGTTTCGGACGCATGCGCCAACAGGGCCATTGACTATAATGGAGCGCAGACTCCATTAGTATGTGCTCTGTCGTGCACCATTTTTTCAGATATACGCAGGCGGACACCGAACGTAGTCGACTGCTCCATTATAGTCAATGGCCCTGTCGGCACATGCGTCCGAAACACGTTTTGCAGGGTGGGGGAGGGGCGGTTCGGACCAATGCCCTGATGGGACCACTGAATGTAAGTAAAAGCGCAATGTGAAAGTATCCTAAGGCTCGACCAAGATGATCAAAAAATTTTGTTTTGTAGACTTTTTTTTTTTT
Organism: Anomaloglossus baeobatrachus; assembly: GCF_048569485.1. Lineage (NCBI taxonomy): Eukaryota > Metazoa > Chordata > Amphibia > Anura > Aromobatidae > Anomaloglossus > Anomaloglossus baeobatrachus. The sequence goes on from NC_134361.1 coordinate 41,818,148, forward strand.
CTTCCCACATGTATTTGACACCGCAAAGTGTGATTTCTGTGCCAAAATGCACCTAATGACTTTTACTAGGACAACGTCAGCTCTTTATCCCACAATCTCCTGTTTTACTGTGTAGACCCGCTCTCCCAATTGTAAACACATGCACGCTCCACATAAATGAGCATGCATGTATATTACATGTTGTTGGCCACATGAGCAGCTGACATCTCTCTTTAGGGTAAGGATTGAAGTTGAGGCTAGACGATGATCTTGGCCAAGACACTGGTCTCGCTGCCAACGATCGCTCTATGCCGCTGCGGAATCGGCTCAGAGTACCGTGACTGTGACAAGCAAGTCGTAAAAAAAAGATCAAACTGAATCCAATATTTTAGGATTTGCTTGTTGCGGTACCTTACGGGGTCCAAACTGACCCCATTCACCTACATTACGCTGCTATGCAGAGCAATGTTTGGCTAAAAGAGTGGCTACAGATATTTTATTCTTAAACTTGTATGGAGATTATCTGTTTGGGTGGTAAAGGACATTTTTGTAGGTTTCGTCCGTTTTTGTTTTGTCTGTAGCGATGTGTGAGCTCCGCAGCTTTGTGCACAGACTCCAGCGATGTGAGTCATATGTAACACAGCGTAGCCTGTCCTTAATTTGCTCCCGGCAGCTGCCTTGTGCCGAGTCTGGAATACTGGAATATCCTTTAACTCTTCTGAGGCTGCCAGGAAGCGGTGTGGGGGCGTCTTATGGGTACATTGGATGGACATCAGAGGTGGAATGGATTTCATGTCTGTCTGGAATGTGAAAACCTCACCCAGTAAATGACGAGCGCTCAAACCTCACTTTTTCCCCCTAAATGTATTTGAAACTGGGTCCGGTTCAGTTCTGGGAGACATTAGACTGTGATGTGCGCTCAGTGTGCCGGGGCAAGACGTCATATTCCCATAGCTCGGATAAAGACGTGATTAACATAACATCCCATCAACATCCTGCCTAATTGGAAGGAACTTTTCCAGTTTTCCAGACCAGATGTTCCATGTGCAAAATATATGGCAATGGATGGCATGAGGCAGCAGTGGGAATGTGTTTATTTTGCATCAATAAAGAGGTTGTTCACTACTTTTACATTGATGGCCTATCCTTAGGATCATCAATGTTTGATCGCCCGGGGTCCAATACCCCACACCTAAAACTATCAGCTGTAGCCAGTGCCTGCGGTGGCAGCAGGCACCGGCGGCAGCAAACCTCTATGCTCAGTTCTGGAAATGCCTTGTCTTCAGATAGTGGCCATGGCTGGATGCTACACATCCTCCTCCTACTGAATTGAGTAGGAGACTGATGGGTAGTACTTGGCCGCGGCCGCTATCAGTTGACAGGGCAGCTCCGGAACAGAGCATTTCCCACCGACTCCGACAACAGCTGATTGGCCGGGATCCGACATCCCGCACTCCCGCCAATCAGACATCTAAGGATAAGCCATCAATGTAAAAGTGGTTTCCAACCTCTTTAAGCCCCACTCACGCATCCATGTTTTCAGATGTGTGTTCTATATGTGTTTTTACAGATAAAACACTACCCGTTATAGTCTATGGATATCGATCCACAAATAAAAAGTGAAACGTCTGATTTTTCATCTACTTTGTCATTGGATCCATAAAAGAAAGCTCAGAGACGCCATAAATACTGCGTCCGTATGAACAGCGTAAAGCCGAGTTCACACAGCTGTAAGAAAAATCCACAAAAAGACCATTTTTCATCCGACTTGTCATCCACGTGCCCATTTTTGACAACCTTATGGCATCTGAATGGAGACTAAATACAGTTTCATATGTGAATGACTGCAATGGTTACATAAAAAAAAAATTTCCCCAAGGATGCAAGTCTGATATAGGAAACAGATTGGAGCAGCGCGTGCTGAAATTTTTACAGACTGTGAATCTGTGTGTAAAAAAAAAAAAAGTTAAAATTCCCCATTCACATGGATTGATCCTTTAAAAAAAAAAAAATAAAGAAAAAAATAATAATAAAAAATGTGTGTGTGTGTATATACAGTACAGACCAAAAGTTTGGACACACCTCCTCATTCAAAGAGTTTTCTTTATTTTCAGGACCCTGAAAATTGTAGATTCACATTGAAGGCATCAAAACTATGAGTTAACACATGTGGAATGAAATACTTTAAAAAGTGTGAAACAACTGAAAATATGTCTTATATTCTAGGTTCTTCACAGTAGCCACCTTTTGCTTTGATTACTGCTTTGCACACTCTTGGCATTCTCTTGATGAGCTTCAAGAGGTAGTCCCCGGAAATGGTTTTCCAACAGTCTTGAAGGAGTTCCCAGAGATGCTTACCACTTGTTGGCCCTTTTGCCTTCACTCTGCGGTCCAGCTCAATCCAAACCATCTTGATTGGGTTCAGGTCTGGTGACTGTGGAGGCCAGATCATCTGGCGTAGCACCCCATCACTCTCCTTCTTAGTCAAATAGCCCTTACACAGCCTGGAGGTGTGTTTGGGGTCAATGTCCTGTTGAAAAATAAATTATGGTCCAACTAAACGCAAACCGGATGGAAAAGCACGCCGCTGCAAGATGCTGTGGTAGCCATGCTGGTTCAGTATGCCTTCAATT
>NC_134361.1:41825759-41840759 GCF_048569485.1 Anomaloglossus baeobatrachus
TCCCGGGGAGGAGAGGAAGGTCGCAGTTCATCCAAGATGCCAAACTGTTTTGGGTCAGGGATTTTATGGATTTCTGGCCGTGCCAATGAGCGGCGCTATGCCAGGGATCAACTATGCCAACCAAGATGCTGCATGCCTGTGTGTTGCAGCAGATACTGTGCATGTACGGAAGTGTCGGTGCAGCACCCAGCGCTCACGATATATATATATATATATATATATATATAGATAGATATAAATATTATATATATATAATATACATATATATATTTATTTACTATACGGATAGATTTATCTGATCTGCCATAACGCCCCATGCCAGGGTGGGAAAAATCATTGCTAATGCCCAGTCCTCCCCTGTAGGTGCCCTACAGGACCCATTCCGGTTAGTGCCTGTGGCGTTATGTTGGCACATCATGGGCAGAGATACCATTAGGGCACACATGGGGCCCAAGAGGTAAAGAGGACCCCAATACCTCCTCCAAATATAAGGCAATTGTGCACTGTGATGACCTATGGGATTGCAGAGGGCCCGTATATTCCTTCCTTTTGCCCGTGCCCCCTCCTTGCGGCCCGCATCCTGCCATGTGCCGGCCCCATGCACAGCCCTGGCACGGCTCTTGCCCACGTCTCCCGGTGTATTGTGTGAATGGCAGCTCTACGAGAGCCAGCGTCCGTGATCAGCTTGTGTGATAGATTTCAGCGAGACAGGACACGTGTGTTTCATACATCATCTGTCTGCACGGCTGGAGGACGAGGCCTCGCCAGCGCCTCCATTATACCTCCAGCGGGGGCGGCTCTGAAATACCCATTATGTGTCCTGTCCGTCATCTATGGACTGACATTCAATGTTACCTGATTTTTGTGATGGGTGGTGCCGGGTCCAGTAGGTGTTAAATGGGTCCTGTGTATTGTACCTTGCGTGGCCATCAACCTGCAGCACTCCAGTTATTGGAAAACTACAACTCCCAGCATGCCCTGACACTCTCGGTTATCGCGGGTATGCTGGGAGTTGTAGTTTTACAATGGCTTGAGACTACATGTCCAATGGTCACAATCTGATTATGGCCCACACTCTTCAGACCACCCAAACTCCCCCGCCTCATGTTTGTCTATGAGTATAGGCCAGGAGACCCGTGGCCGGTCCATACACCCTCACATATATAGCGTCGTGCGATAATCAGGGGTTTGGGGCAGGGGCCTCCACTGATATCAAGATCTTATACAGAGGTACCAAAACATTTCCCGATACTCTGCCGGGTGACGTTTATGCTATATGTCTGCATGAGAATATCTAGAATTTTTATTACTGGAGTCGGTCATCCAATCTGTATCTTGATCTCATAATGGTGTGAATATTTCCAAATACTTTCTTTTTAATGACTGGATCAATATCGGTCCTGCATATCCGCGCTGTCCGCCACCGTGCCGTGTGGTTGTGATAAGAAATAAAAGAAATAACCTAAAAATATTCATACACAACATGGACAGAACCATGATATCAAAGTGTAATACTTTTTCTCGCCTGCGGAGGCACTACAGAAAACCTAAACACTTGCTTTTGGGTTCACCCCCCCACCCCCCCACTCCCAAAAAATAAAAATAAAAAAATCAGCTAATCAATGTATTTTTAGAGGACCTTTTCTAACCAAAAAAGGGGAGTTCAATGTGGACAGTCCCTCTAAATGAGTTCACAATGATGGAGGGCGTCATCAGTATGTTTCCATTGATGTGTGGCTGCAGATCTGGAGTGGATCTGCACCACAGGGATATTTATTAGTTTGTTTCCATTGCTGTTGTGTGTTTGCAGATCTGGAGTGGCTTAACACCACATGGATAGTTAGTGGTTTGTTTCCTTTGCTTCTGTGTTGCTGTAGATCTGGAGTGACATTGCACCACATGGATAGTTATTGGTTTGTTTCCTTTGCTTCTATGTTGCTGTAGATCTGGAGTGACATTGCACCACATAGATAGTTAGTGGTTTGTTTCCTTTGCTTCTATGTTGCTGTAGATCTGGAGTGACATTGCACCACATGGATAGTTAGTGGTTTGTTTCCTTTGCTTCTGTGTTGCTGTAGATCTGGAGTGACATTGCACCACATGGATAGTTAGTGGTTTGTTTCCTTTGCTTCTATGTTGCTGTAGATCTGGAGTGACATTGCACCACATGGATAGTTAGTGGTTTGTTTCCTGTGCTTCTGTGTTGCTGTAGATCTGGAGTGACATTGCACCACATGGATAGTTAGTGGTTTGTTTCCTTTGCTTCTGTGTTGCTGTAGATCTGGAGTGACATTGCACCACATGGATAGTTAGTGGTTTGTTTCCTGTGCTTCTGTGTTGCTGTAGATCTGGAGTGACATTGCACCACATGGATAGTTATTGGTTTGTTTCCTTTGCTTCTATGTTGCTGTAGATCTGGAGTGATATTGCACCACATGGATAGTTAGTGGTTTGTTTCCTTTGCTTCTGTGTTGCTGTAGATCTGGAGTGACATTGCACCACATGGATAGTTAGTGGTTTGTTTCCTTTGCGTCTATGTTGCTGTAGATCTGGAGTGACATTGCACCACATGGATAGTTAGTGGTTTGTTTCCTGTGCTTCTGTGTTGCTGTAGATCTGGAGTGACATTGCACCACATGGATAGTTAGTGGTTTGTTTCCTTTGCTTCTGTGTTGCTGTAGATCTGGAGTGACATTGCACCACATGGATAGTTAGTGGTTTGTTTCCTGTGCTTCTGTGTTGCTGTAGATCTGGAGTGACATTGCACCACATGGATAGTTAGTGGTTTGTTTCCTGTGCTTCTGTGTTGCTGTAGATCTGGAGTGACATTGCACCACATGGATAGTTAGTGGTTTGTTTCCTTTGCTTCTATGTTGCTGTAGATCTGGAGTGACATTGCACCACATGGATAGTTAGTGGTTTGTTTCCTTTGCTTCTATGTTGCTGTAGATCTGGAGTGACATTGCACCACATGGATAGTTAGTGGTTTGTTTCCTGTGCTTCTGTGTTGCTGTATATCTGGAGTGACATTGCACCACATGGATAGTTAGTGGTTTGTTTCCTTTGCTTCTGTGTTGCTGTAGATCTCGAGTGACACTGCACCACATGGATAGTTATCGCTTTGTTTCCATTGCTGTTATGATGCTGCAGATCTGGAGTGGCGTAGCACCACATGGATAGTTTCCCCGAGTACAAAATTCTTAGGCGGCATTATTACTTTTGCAGGAAGCACTCAGAAGGCACCACGTGATAATTTTAAATTTGTTTTCCTTTGCTTCTGTGTTGCTGTAGATCTGGAGTGACATTGCACCACATGGATAGTTATCAGTTTTGTTTCCTTTGCTTCTCTGTCACTATAGATCTGTAGTGACATTGCATCACATGGATAGTTATCGGTTTGTTTCCTTTGCTTGTGTGTGACTGTAGATCTGGAGTGACGTTGCACCACGTGTATAGTTATTGCTTTGTTTCCATTGCTGCTGTGTGGCTGCAGATCTGGAGTGGCATAGTATCGCATGCAGTGTTTCCCTGAGTGCAAAATTATTAAACCGCATTATTACATTTGCAGGCGGCCGTCAGGAGGCATCATCACTTTAAAAGGGGGTATTAACACCCTCTAAAGGGGGCACTATTACTGGTTAAGCAGTGCACGATTTGTCTTGCCTCCGGCATACCAGCTCTGCTTCATTGCTGATTGGGATCTATTATTCACCCTCAGGTCATGTTGGTGACGATCCGGTTTTAGCGTTGCGCAGTATGTTACCCTAAATAATGAATTTCTGCCATACACTAAACCAGATATTACATGCCCCCCCCCATCTGTACACGCATTCATCAGCCTAATAATGGCCGTCCTATGGGACCTCCGATATCCTTATTTTCAGGAATAGAGGTGACATTGTTCTCTCTGTCTTCCACCTTCAGACTTGGCGTGGATTCCCTGCCAGCATGCAGTGTTATTATCCCATCCACTGCACAGTACTGACCCCACCATATCAGCGGAGGAATCGGAGCCGCGGGTTCCATCAGGTTTTATATACTTTAGTGATCACAAGTCTCAACTTGCTCAAGATACCCGCTTGCTGTCAGTGAATGAAAACATTCTCATTTTACACCCAGAGGCTGAAAACTGGTCCAGACGAGTGAGGAAAGGCCGCTGTGACGCTCTAAAATCCTCTCTTACATAACGTATAGTATTTTTGGTTTTTAACCCTATTTGTAGAGAGAGGTACAAATGACCCCATAAGCTGCATCCCTTTAGTTTAAACCTTTGATTTTGACTTCCAAATAGCAATGCAGAATGATGCGGTCCAAAAGTGTCTGAGCCGGTCATACTGTAAAGCTTTCAGCATCCTAGTTGTAAGTTTCCATTCACTGACAGATAGCGGTTATACTGATAACGAAGGGGAAGCTGAATATGGAAATATTGAAAATCTTCAAAATTCATTTACACTTTGGGCTTTTTTTCGGTGTGACTCCCAAGCTCTCTACCAATTTTATCATTGTCTCCCAAAGTTAATTCGGGGGGGGTTTAACAAGTACATGAATGAGGCTCCTGAACCCCCCATGTTTGGGAGGTGAAGTTAAATGTGACCCAAACAGGGGTAAAAGGAATCAGATTCTCCCATTACGTGAAATTGTTCAAACTAGTAGCGGTCATCACTTCACGATCAGCACGTGGGGGGTCCAAAGTATTGGACCATGATGTATCCCCCCAGACCGTGCGGCTAACAATCCCCTGGCTGAGCTATGAGCAGCAATCCGCTCCATTTAATTACACCTTCCGGGTCAGGCGGTGTCTCAAAAGGGGTGTGTGGGGAGGTAAATTACGAAAGGGGAATTAGCAGACATTCCCCCCCCCCCCCCAGCAATCATAAAGTAGTGATAATCCCCCTACGACCACAAAGTCCTGGAAATTTGTGATGTGAAAGTTCCAACACTGTCCATATTCACTGACTGCAATCAGAGCTATTAAGGCACATATACATATAGTATGTATGTATGTATGTATATATATATATATATATATATACACATATATATATATATAGATATATATATATATGTGTATATATATATATATATATATATATATATATATATATATATATATATATATATATATATATATATATATATATATATATAAAATGTATATATGTGTGTGTGAATGTGTGTATATATAATATATATTGTGTATATATGTGTGTGTGTGTATGTATGTATGTATGTATGTATGTATGTATATATATATATATATATATATATATAAACATAATGTATGTGTATATATGTGTGTGTGTGTATATGCGTGAGCAATCCAGGATGCTGTTAAAAAAAATTTCCTTCTTTTTATTCATAAATTCATTAAAATATAATGGTCCAAGCAATTCAGAACAGCATTATCGCAGGAAAATAGCGCAGATAAGACAATGATATATATATATATATATATGCCTATATATCTATATATACATACACACATTATATGTTTATATATAGATATATATATTATATTCACATACACATATATATTATATAGATATATATTATATATATACACACTATATATATATATATATATGCATATATATATATATATATATATAAAATAATAATGTGTGTATGTGTATATATAGTGTGTGTGTGTGTATATAATATATATGTGTGTATGTATGTATAGATATAGACATATATAGATATGTAGAAAAACAAAAAGCCAGCACTAAATGTGCACTTCAGCACTAAAAATTCCAAACTGTACTTATTATAAAAAATGTTGAGATTTTTGGCAAAAAATTGCAATTTCTTGAGCTGCTTCGCCACGTCACAGCAAATCTCATTTGGGGCAGTCCTACACTAATATATTTTTATAAAATGTGCCATACGGCCTCACATATGAATAGTAGAACTGCTCTTAGCAGCACTCACCTGGTCTATTTCAATCCCGTACCCATGACTGAGTCATGGCTGTGGGCGGGACAGGTCCAAGCAAATGCTGCATGAAGTAAATAGCCTGTGGACAAGGCCTGATGACTGAATGTGAACAGTCACCAACCGCCAAAATCTAGACAGATGGAATACATCCCATATATAGATCTGTGTGTGTGTGTGTATGTGTGTGTGTATATATATATATATATATATATATATATATATATATATATATATATATATACATACATACATACATACATACATACATACATACATACATACATACATACATACATATATATATATATATATATATATATATATATATATATATATATATATATATATACATACATACATACATACATACATACATACATACATACATATATGTATATATATATATATATATATATTAGTATGTATATAGTGTGTGTGTGTATATTATCTATATATATATATGTCTAAATCTATGTCTATATATACATAGCTATATATACATACACACATTATATGTTATACACATATATATATGTGTGTATAACATATGTGTGTATGTATATATAGATATAGACATAGATGTAGACATATATATATATATATATATATATATATATATATATAGATAATGTGTGTATGTATGTGCGTGTATGTGTATATGTGTGTGTATAATATATATATATATATATATATATATATATATATATATATATATATATATAGCGGATGACGTGATGCCTTATTCCACAATGATGATCACAGTGGCTCCAAGGTGGCGAATCTGATTGATATCTGCCGCCTAATGCTTTTCTGTGCATTGTTGTACAGTATATGCTTTCTGCTGTGTCCTTCATGGCTATTACGGGCAGGATGTCTGCAGCGTCTACTAAAATATCAACCCTCCCCTTCAACAAAAAAAAATAAAAAAATGACCGCCACCGCAGGCTTTCCTATGGATTACAACGTGACCAGATTAACCATGGATCAGGTTCATCAGGGTCTTTATCACTCTGAGGGTATCCATTATTCTCTAACATTAAATCATGGTCTTTATTTAGGAACTTTACATCATTAATATTCCAGGAGAGTATATTGCTGATATTTTTGCAGTTTGGCGGTATTATGTGTGTAGTATATAATACTGTAGTAGCATTGCTTGGGAGGTTGCCATCATGTTCTAATCCTGGTCATTATTTAGGAACTCAACATCATTATTATTCCAGGATTGTACATTGTTAGTATTTTTGCACTGTTTGGCGGTGTTATATGAGCAATGCATATTACTGCATATTTTGATAATTTTTGGGGTTCCCTTCTCTAATCTTAAATCATGGTCATTATTTAGGAATTTTACATCATTATTATTGCAGCAAGGCACAGAGCTTGTATTTTTGCACAGTTTGGTGGTATTATATGAGCAGTGTATAATGTTGTATAGTGGCATTACTTGCGGGGTTTCCCCATCATTCTCTGATCTTACACAGTTCTTAAATTAAAACAATTATTTGAGATAAAAAAATCATGGGAACCCCCCAAGTAATGCCACAATGCAATATTATTCACTTGCTCACATAATACCGCCAAACTGTACAAAAATACCAGTTCTGTGCCTTTCTGCAGCAATAATGATGCAAAATTCCTTAATCTTAAATCATAGTTCTTATTTGAGAATGAAGAGAACCCCTCAAGTAATGCCAATATGCAGTGATATAAATCGTTCATATAATACCGCCAAACAGTGCAAAAATAATAATGACATTCAGTTTCTTAAAAAAAAAAAAAGCGATGACTTATTGCAGTAGGACATAGTGCTGGTATTTATGCACTGGTTGGCGGTATTATGTGAGCAGTGAGTAATACGGTATTATTTCCTCTCCGCATTGCATTCCCCCCACGTTTGCCCTACAGCCGTACGCGGATCTTCGTATAGATGGTAACGTTCCCCAGTTGCACGTAGTCCGGCTGCGATATACCACATAGACCTGGTTAAGGATCTGATGGAGGACGGCCACGGAGAATTTCATATTGCTTATTAATGAGTCTGGACTTAAAAGCCAGGTCTATTTCTTACCCGTCCCTGCTCCATTATGTACGGTAATAAGTTCAGGACAGGAAGTTTATTCTCCAGAGACGGATTGAAATAAAAGTCGATCAGCGCTGGACGTCTGTGCGTTCTCCATACATTAATGAGCGGCACGGAGGGACCTATAGATTGAGGAGAATTTGCGACTACTGTGTTTCCACGAAAATAAAAGTGTCTTATAGTAATTTTTGCCCCAAAAAATACAGTAGGACTTCTATTTTAAGTATATTCCACAAAGGCCAAAAAATTCCTGCTAGGACTTATTTTCGGGGTAGGTCTTATTTTCAGGCAAACAGGGTATGTATATTACTGTAAAAGGTCATAAAACTAAAGACTGAATCTTGCACTTTGCACTAGAATAGATAATGTATTGTATATACTATGGGCAAGCTTCAAAAACCTAGGGGTGCAGAGTTGGCAGTCTAAAGTGCAGAATGAATGGCTCATTGGTGACTTAAAGTGCCCATTGTTCAGTTGAATCAATAATTGAAAAATTCCAAACTTCCCCTTGCATTGATGTCCTGGGTTTTCATGACCGAGCAGCTGCAGCAGCTGTATATCGGCGAGCTCAGTGCCGAGCCGTACATCGTCGAGCTCAATGCCGAGCCGTACATCACCGAGCTCAATGCCGAGCCGTACATCACCGAGCTCAGTGCTGAGCCGTACATCACCGAGCTCAATGCCGAGCCGTACATCGTCGAGCTCAATACCGAGCCGTACGTCTCCGAGCTCAATGCCGAGCCATACGTCGCCGAGCTCAATGCCGAGCCATACGTCGCCGAGCTCAATGCCGAGCCGTACGTCGCCGAGCTCAATGCCGAGCCGTACGTCACCAAGCTCAATGCCAAGCTCAATGCCGAGCCGTACATCGCCAACCTCAATACTGCGCATCAGAAAGAGCGGTGTAAAGCCGCCACCACTGGACTCTAGAGGAAACGTGTTCTGTGCAGTGACGGATCACACTGCTCTATCTGCATCTGATGGAGTCTGGGTTTGGTGATTCCAGAAGAACATTACCACCTTACTGCACTGTGCCAGCTGTTTGGTTTGGTGGAGGAGGGATAACGCTCTGGGCTGTTTTTAGGGATCGGCTTTGGCCCATTAGTTCCAGTGAAGGGAAATCTTAATGCTTCAGCACAAGACATTGTGGACAATCGTAGCTTCTGCTTCAAGGGGAACAGTTTGGAGAAGGCCCTTTTCTGTTCTCCCTTAACTGTGCCCAGAGCACAAGGTCCATAAAGACATGGTTGGGGGAGTTTGGTGGAAGAACATGATGGCCACACAGATTCCCAACCTCAGCCCCATCCAACACTTTTTGGATGAGCTAGTAAGGAAAGAATGAGCCCGACTTGTCCACTAACATCCGAGTCTGACCTCACAAATGCTCTTCTGGTTGAATGGACAAAAACTCCCAAAGACGTCTCCAGAATGTTCAAGAAAACCTTTCCTAGAAAAGTGGAGGTTGTTATATTTGAGGTGTCAGCTCCATATTAATGTCTATGGATGTAGAATGGGAGATCACTAAAGCTCCTGTAGGTGGAATGTGGAGGGGGTCACATACGTTTTATCTACATGCCGATATTTTGGGGAAACCGTCTCAGCAACTTTGTGGTTTGGAGGCCAAAAAGGAGTTGGGATTACTCAAACACTTCCGACAAATGGGTGTTTCTAGTATTGTAGGCTCCACAGCATGTCTACGTTGGGACTAATACATACCTAAATTGCCAACACCAAATTGAGTAGCTATGGATTTTTTTTATTTTTTTTGGGGTGGGGGGGGAATTGGATCCTAGATGTTCTTAAGCTCATCCTTCCAGTTTTCCTCCAGCATCTTCCATCTTATATATAGTGGTTGAAGTGACAATATCAGTCCGTATTATGAGGACTGTTTGGTCCAAAATTCGAATAGGCGGCTGTATGGGTATTATTGGCTCTTGCGGTTCCAAAACATGCAAATTAGCTCTCCTCTAGAAAGAAGAAGGCTGCCTCTTTAGTACCCTCTGTAGGTCACCACCTGGCCTGTTATGGGGTTTGCCAAGTACTTCCCAGGAGGCAATGCACCTAGGATTTCACTGTGTTGAGCGCCCTCGCTGGCTGCCGGCAGGGTTTTCTCTGGTTGGTCTCCCCGAGATCAGTGATTGTTTTGTCTTGCTGGTCTACTAGGCATTGCTCGCACCTAGCCAGAATCCTACTCCACACTGATGAGGGGCAATACCCTGAAACAGCTGTCTGTGGATGGATACCTGGCCTTGGTATTTCCCTTGTCTTATCTTTAAACTCATAAAAGAGTTGGACATCAACTAAAAGGGACACTTAATATGGTGGTTATGGTGGTCTCCTTAAAAGAACCACTCCTTGGCTAGATCCTTCCCGAAGGGATATCTTTCTGTGTCGAGACTCCTAACAGAGGCTCCACTGACCTTTTTTGATTATTACGGTAGTATTTACGGTTTCCATTGGCAGACGTGACAGATCACCCGCACTCATGACCGGGCAGCCGTGGATCACACAAGTACCGGCTGTTGCGAGGAACCCTGCCACTTGTGGGATAGACACAAACCCGGCCTGATTTATGTGCATAGTGTTGCACTAATCCCATCAGTTACATTCAATGAAAGTGCGGATGAGGGTACGCTGCAGGCAAGAGCGGGATTTGTGCCTCTCACAGCCGGTTACCAGCCGCCGGCAGACATTGTGACTGCTGCAGCTTCATCTTTGGAAATGAACGGCTGCTCCATTACTCAGTATGGAGCTGTGTTTTATCGGCTGAAATAATATCCACCAAGACCTGCGGATATTTCCTGAATGGCTTGTATAACATTAGAAAATAATGCTTTGGGGTTTTGGTTTTTTTTCCCCCCCAAAAAATGGCGCCACATTAAAGCATTAGGAGGAAAAACAAAAATAAATTGTAAGACCTAACACTATGCGGAGGCAGTTGGGGCACTGATCGCGATGGCACATGCCCAAGTCCAGCTGCCCAGTCCGCCTTTCCTTTCCCATAATATCTAATGTTCGGTCACCTCTTATACACAGAGTGATCTAGTCCTGCCGAATGGCTGCAATACACAGCCACACTCCTGCTGAACGGCCAGGATCGGATAATTCTCTGATCCCAGCCATTAACCACCCTCCATGGCTCCATCAACTCTGATGGTGCCGCTATACAATGAGAAGGAGCCCCCTTATAGCCGTGTTCTTCAGCTTTTTGTCATAAACAATGTGTGGTCCCGAAGGACAAAAATGGCCGGATCTTTAATATATTTTCCATTTGGTTCATTGTTGTTTGAGACAAACAATGATATTAAAGCCCCTAGAAAACAAAAAAGCGCCTTGGGTTGGGTTCCAGATTTGGAAAACTTTTTTTTTTTTCCTTAGCTGCAGTTCGTTTTAAAACACACACTAGCTTTACTTACCCTCCCCTGGTCCAGTGTTGAGTCTCCGCCACTGTTCCTGGTGTCTGTGATTAGCTGCAGTGTTTTTGTCGCATTGACAGCTCTGCAGCCAATCAATGAGCTTGGTGGCACTGAGTGGCTCAGGCTGCACAGGAGTAGAGCAGCTGAGCTCTGTTGTTGGCTGCAGCGCTGACATCAGCTCCACAGTGCTGAAGCCAATCATTGATCTTGGCGGAACTGTGAGCGGCTCAGGCTGCACACGGGCTGAACTGCTGAGCTCTGTTATTGGCTGCACACGAGTAGAGCAGCTGAGCTCTGTTGTTGGCTGCAGTGCTGATGTCAGCTCCACAGTGCTGCAGCCAATCATTGGTCTCAGCGGCACTGAGAGCGACTTATGCTGCACACGGGCTGAACTGCTGAGCTCTGTTATTGGCTGCACACGAGTAGAGCAGCTGAGCTCTGTTGTTGGCTGCAAACGAGTAGAGCAGCTGAGCTCTGTTGTTGGCTGCAGCGCTGATGGCAGCTCCACAGTGCTGCAGCCAATCATTGATCTTGGCGGCACTGTGAGCGGCTCATGCTGCTTACGGGCTGAACTGCTGAGCTCTGTTATTGGCTGTACACGAGTAGAGCAGCTGAGCTCTGTTGTTGGCTGCAGCGCTGATGTCAGCTCCACAATGCTGCAGCCAATCATTGGTCTTAGCGGCACTGAGAGCGGCTTATGCTGCACACGGGCTGAACTGCTGAGCTCTGTTGTTGGCTGCAAACGAGTAGAGCAGCTGAGCTCTGTTGTTGGCTGCAGCGCTGATGGCAGCTCCACAGTGCTGAAGCCAATCATTGATCTTGGCGGCACTGTGAGCGGCTCAGGCTGCACACGGGCTGAACTGCAGAGCTCTGTTATTGGCTGCACACGAGTAGAGCAGCTGAGCTCTGTTGTTGGCTGCAGCGCTGATGTCAGCTCCACAGTGCTGCAGCCAATCATTGGTCTTAGCGGCACTGAGAGCGGCTTATGCTGCACACGGGCTGAACTGCTGAGCTCTGTTATTGGCTGCAAACGAGTAGAGCAGCTGAGCTCTGTTGTTGGCTGCAGCGCTGATGTCAGCTCCACAGTGCTGCAGCCAATCATTGGTCTTAGCGGCACTGAGAGCGGCTTATGCTGTACACGGGCTGAACTGCTGAGCTCTGTTATTGGCTGCAAACGAGTAGAGCAGCTGAGCTCTGTTGTTGGCTGCAGCGCTGATGGCAGCTCCACAGTGCTGCAGCCAATCATTGATCTTGGCGGCACTGTGAGCGGCTCATGCTGCTTACGGGCTGAACTGCTGAGCTCTGTTATTGGCTGTACACGAGTAGAGCAGCTGAGCTCTGTTGTTGGCTGCAGCGCTGATGTCAGCTCCACAATGCTGCAGCCAATCATTGGTCTTAGCGGCACTGAGAGCGGCTTATGCTGCACACGGGCTGAACTGCTGAGCTCTGTTGTTGGCTGCAAACGAGTAGAGCAGCTGAGCTCTGTTGTTGGCTGCAGCGCTGATGGCAGCTCCACAGTGCTGAAGCCAATCATTGATCTTGGCGGCACTGTGAGCGGCTCAGGCTGCACACGGGCTGAACTGCTGAGCTCTGTTATTGGCTGCACACGAGTAGAGCAGCTGAGCTCTGTTGTTGGCTGCAGCGCTGATGTCAGCTCCACAGTGCTGCAGCCAATCATTGGTCTTAGCGGCACTGAGAGCGGCTTATGCTGCACACGGGCTGAACTGCTGAGCTCTGTTATTGGCTGCAAACGAGTAGAGCAGCTGAGCTCTGTTGTTGGCTGCAGCGCTGATGTCAGCTCCACAGTGCTGCAGCCAATCATTGGTCTTAGCGGCACTGAGAGCGGCTTATGCTGTACACGGGCTGAACTGCTGAGCTCTGTTATTGGCTGCAAACGAGTAGAGCAGCTGAGCTCTGTTGTTGGCTGCAGCGCTGATGGCAGCTCCACAATGCTGCAGCCAATCATTGATCTTGGCGGCACTGTGAGCGGCTCATGCTGCACACGGGCTGAACTGCTGAGCTCTGTTATTGGCTGCAGCACTGACAACAGCTCAACAGCGCTGCAGCTAATTATTGAGCTTAGAGGCACTGAGAGGCTAATGCTGCATGTGGGAAGAGCCATTGAGCTCTGCCATTGGCTGTAGCGCTGGCATTAGCTCGATAGCGCTGCAGCCAATCATTGATCTTGGTGGCACTGAGCAGCTTATACTGTACACAGTCGGAGCTGCTGAGGTCAGCTCGACACCACTGTAGCCAATCATTGAGCTCAGCGGCACTGAGCGGCTCGTGCTACACACTGACAGAACCGCTGAGTTTAGTTATTGGCTGCAGCACGGACGTCAGCTTAACAGCACTACAGCCAGTCACAGTGAGCGACTCGTGTTGCACATGGGCAGAACCTCTGTGCTTGGCCATTGGCTGCAACGCTGCAGCCAATCATTGATTTCAGCGGTCCTAGCGGCTCATGCTGCACATGGGCAGAGCCGCTGAGCTCTGTTATTGGCTGCAGCGCTGATGTCATCTCGACATTGCTACAGCCAACTATTGAGCTCAGAGCTGCACAATAACCAGTACCTAGACACTGGAGACTCAGCACTGGACCTGGGGAGGGGGAGAAAAGTCAGTTGGGTTTTTTTTGTTTTGTTTTTTTAATAAACTGCAGCTGGGAAAGATGCCAGAGGAAGAAATTGCACAATTGTCATAAACATCTGATGCCTTTTACCGACACTGGTAGCAGTAGATTGTTGGCAGCATTTCCCTATCAGCCGCTATAGACGTGAGACCTCAGGAGCCTCGTGCCTCGTCACATGTATGGGTTCTGTTCTGCTCTAGGAAGTTTATCATTTTACATCATTCATCTGTCATTTGTACAATATCTGAAATTTCTATTGTCGAAGAAAAGCATTACACATCAACCCGCAACCCCAGCCGATGTTCTATTGATCCACAGTCATGGAAACCTGCGACGTTCCTCGGGAAAGGAGGAGGAGGATGGAAAATCTAAGCCTCCATTTCCAGTAACTGAATCCATTGATTGATTGCCTTCCGTGTTATAAGATGTTTTGTCCATACGTCGCGTTACGTACATGTCCGGCTTTTGTCAGGGTTTTTCTAGTGGGATAAATTGTTTGTTTTGTTGTTTGTTTTTTGTGTATGTTTTAGGATAGGTCACCGGTATCAGATCGGTGGGGATCGGACACCCCACACGCCATTCATGATTAGTTACTGTGGCCACTGGCGTGCATCGGACCCCCATCTATCTGATTTTGAATACCTTAGTCCTAAACATCATCTTTAACCTCTAAAATAACAGAAACCTGAAACCTGACTGTCCATTTTTTGGCTTTGTCTGCACACTGAGGTTTTTTTTACCCTGATTATACCGAGGTAAACCATAGTCATAGAAAATCATAGAATGATAGAGTTCGAAGGACCCTCAAGTCATCGGGTGCAGGTTTTCCTAAATCATCCCAACTTTATTTTTTCTCCAGTTTCTGCTTGAAGATTTCCATTGATGAAGAGCTCACTACCTCTCGTGTTCGCCTGTTCCACTCTCTGACTGCC